>NW_021167913.1:0-100470 GCF_004154835.1 Alternaria arborescens | reverse complement strand
TAAGCGCTACGCCTAGCATTATTATTATTTTTATGCAAAGAAATTAGTAGTAATAAATCTATAATATTAAGAAAGCTTATATTATAAAGATTATATAGAATACTAGTATACTAATAATAGTAGAAGCCTTAAACTAATAGATAAAAACTATTACTTATAACTTTTCTTAGTTCTGTTAATCTCTAGAAGGAACTAAGCGTTGTTTTATATACTTTAGCATATTTAATAGTTACTTACTAATAGGTCTTTCTACTCTTAAAAAATACTTATAAACTACTATTTTATAGTTGTTTTCTTACTTACTACTTTCTTTTTGCAAAACTATTTTTAACTTCTATTTTCGTTCTTAATATATAATAATAAAGTACTACTTTTGGACCTCTTGTAAAGCTTAACATCGAAACTGCTCTACGCATTGTAGTGATATGCATCCGGTGGTGCAGAAAACCACCAGGTCTGCATTAGGGCTTAGCGCTGTTGTCGGGGGCTCCGGGAAAACCCCACCCGCTCCACGCGGCATCACCCTCAGTTCCTGCATGCATATCGCGAATCCTACACCACAGTGGATGCATGATGTCGAAAAAGGTTTGTCCCAATCGTGAATAAAGACCCAGGGGTAAGACATGACTAAGCAGTGCTTAGGGTAGTGACACGCCCTCCTCCATCCGGATTCGGGAGAATCAGCGACGCTCGCGTAATCAGCGCAAGGAACTTATTCAAGACCTGCAGCGTCGCGTTCAGGAGTATGAGGCCAAAGGAATCGCAGCAACGCAGGAGATGCAGCGCGCTGCGCGCAAAGTTGCCGATGAAAATGCACGCTTGAGAAGTCTGTTGTCCAGTCGCGGTGTCGCACACGAGGAGATAGAGGCGTATTTGCGCTCTTTTGATGCTGCGAGCATTCCGAACCATTCGTCCGCGAATCGCTATGCTTTACCAGTATCGAGGCCACCTATTTTGGCGATTCCAGCAGCAAGCGCTTTTGGGTACATGGCGTCCCCTGTCTCGCAGGCTCGCGCACCAACTCCGACGCAGCTTCCAGTCCAAGCTCCTGCCCAAGCGGTGTTTCAGCAGCCGGCGCACTCGCCACCTCACCCTTCGGCATTGGCGTACACACAGTCTCAGGACCCTCGCCGCTCTTTTGTCAGCACAATACAGCACGCAGCGTGTGATTCAGAGAAAGAGAACCTTGCTACAGTAACAACACCTATCCTTTCGCATGAGCCGAGCATAGTACCGGACTTGAAACCACCTACCTGCTGTAAACCGGCTGAGCCTACGGCACTCAACTATTCTCGAGAGACGGATGACGCCATGCTCGATCATGTCTCCGCTTCGTCACCTGGTGGAAAGGAGTACGCCGACTGTCCCAACACTACCAGTTGCTTCTGCCCTCCCTCTTCTGCACCTCAACAACAGTCCCTTGACTCCGGTCTGCTGATATCCTGCGAGACAGCTGCTTCTATCATTGCGGAGATGCGCGGTGATGGTGATAGGCAAAGGATCAGAGCAAGTCTGGGCTGTCATGGCGACAAAGAATGTAGTGTCAAGAACACTCTTGTTCTGGAGTTGATGGACGAAAGGTAGTTAGTATCGATCGCAGGACTTCGAGCTCTATGTGTCTTCTTCCATGTGCGACATTGGTTCATATTCTTGGACGTTGCAAACAGGGAGGTTGACAGATGACGTCATGGTTTAGGCGCCCAGAATCAATGCGATCGTGTACCTCTCGACCTCCATATATCCTTGCGTCGATAGTGTACGTGGTTCGACCACGAGGGACGGTGGGGAGAACATACTGTCTCACAGTATCTTCCACTCGATGTGACTGGGATTCTATCGGCTGATCGTCTCCCAAGCCCAACTGCGCTGAACGTATGCGCAACGACCAAGGACTTAATCGCGCTCAGCTCACAGCATTCGTTGCCGAACTATCACTCAACAATTCTCAACAAAAACGCGAGCATGGGTACATGTCCAGTGTGCTGATGCGTTACAAGGCCACAAAGATGATTAAATCGTAGATAGAGTTGTTATATTCGTTTAGTCTTCATTGAAACATTTTTTCCACGCTCTTCAAGGCGGAGTTTAGCACGTGATCATGATGGAGCTGCTCTGATCAAAGGTGCGCCCGACCTATTGGTCAGTTTCTTAGACCCTGTATCTGTAAGGGAGATTGGTCCCTCAGCAGCTTGTGCTTTCGTACTTCAACTAATCCATGTCATGACGACTCCTGACCTGTTCATCAAGACAAGTATGCAGCCAACTCTGTCAATCTCTGCTGCGGGAATTGATACGCGTCGCTCTCTTCAAGTTTGTACGGCCCGCCACCTGGCGCAACTTCTCCATCATTCACAGGAGAGAGTACGTGTCTTGACCGCATATTAGAGATTTTACGATCATGAAATCACCGACAATGGAAATTTCTCGCGCTACATCACCAAGCCTCACGACACTGTATACGGGAGCATTATCTATCGTAATTGGGCGAATTCCGAAAGGCTACGATAGAACAAAGTTAGATGTCAAGCTGTGATTTGAATCTGTATTGAGTGCAAATCCGCGAGAAGGTTACTGGGAGATGCACTATATATCGCTAAAAACCCCTGCGAATACCACGGAGGATCCGAGGTAACCTGATACGCTATTGAGTGGGAGATTTTTGGCGTCGTTTCACTCTATGAAGCTGGAACATGAAGCCGCTGGCTACGACATACGAGAGACCTGCAAAGATCTGGGTATAGAGATACTCTCGTGAGGATGCTGGACGCCTCAACTTGAGAGCGATTCCCTCAGAAACTATTGCACTTTGTTAGACTGTTCTCAAACAAATTTTGGAAGCATGCATACCTGTTACTGGAATTATCACTGCCATCCACGACAGAGACAACAGCGACTGCAAGTTCTTGATGCCTGCCACCTCAACGCAAAGTGGACCGATTGTCTGTTAGCAAACACTAGTTAGAGGGTCTCTTGAAGCTGGAGTGAAACGCAAGATCCGACTTACCATCCAAAATACTCCAACAACAGCGCCGCAAATTATGACAAAGAATACAGTCAGTGGGTATGATGCCGCAGGCAACCAGAACGCGAAGCAACAGATCCCACACAGCAAAGTCAGAGCCCCTGCTGTGTCGACTCTGCTCCATCGATCGCTCAACACGCCGATCAATGGTCGCCCAACAGCAGTACCGACGTTCAGAAATCCTATCATATCGGTGGCTTGTGATCTAGAGAGCCCGATCGATAGCGCGAAGTCAGACAATGAGAAGAGCAGGACAACGTATCCCAGCATACTGATGAAGATCCAAGCGAGGAGCAGTAGTACTTCGTAACGCCGGAGAAGTTTGGTATCAAATCCAAGCTGAGATGGTCGAATGGCCTTATTCCTATCACGTATGAATGCTATCGCAGTAGCATTGGCGACGAAGGCGACGATACCGGTAATGCGCAAGGCCCAGCTGATGCTCATGCGCTGGATCATAGCTTCAGTACCCCATGCAAACGCCGCACCGCCAACACCAGACCCTGCCGCACTGATACCATTGGCTAAACTTCGTCTTCGATCGAACCACTGGGAAAGGACTGGGAGGCAGGGTATATATAAGAAACCGATCCCAGAGCCAATTAAGACGCCCTGCGAGATGTGTAGCTGCCATATACGAGTTGCGAATGAGGCGGCAATGAAGCCACCAAGCTGGAAGACCAGTCCACAGCACATGATAACATGAATACCGAATTTGCGACAGAAGACAGTGACGAAAGGTGCAAGGAGCATAGCGATGGCAAAGTTGAAGCCTCCAATGAATGCATAGTCCCAGGAAGATGCTTCAGGGAAAACATTATCCACTAGGTAGTGCGATAGGTAGATGCCATAAGCCTATTGCAGCGAGTAGCTTAGCAGGAGACGTGAAGATAAGGGACATGGGAGTTATGTAATCTGACTTACGGAGACAGTACCCCAGGTAAAACAATTGATGGTGAAACACGTTGCCACACACACCCAGCCATATCCACCATCTGGAGGTGGGCGTGCTACGGCAACAGCTAGCTCAGCCATGTCTGCATCATCGGAAGGAGTCGGTGGTGAAGCGCAGAGGTGCATTAATAAAATTGCAGTCTCTTTAGATTATCGCATAGGATGCGATTTATCGCATGTATCGTTCATAGCTGCGGCACCAACATTTATACCGGTAAATGGTATGTCACTTGTTCGATTGCGGGGTGTCATTACCCCAAGAAGATCGACAACGCTAGTCCAAGCTTGCTTTGGAGCCTCTCTTTCGTATGCTGCCCTACAACCTCTATCCAAATCTCATCTATGTTTCCATATCTCGTGGAGAACCCGCCAAACATCTGAACTACTGCAAATATCAATTCGAAGGGCCCACGCTGGTCGACAACGCTGCATGCTGGGTGTCTGGGGCAGGCTTGTTCACTTCTTTTGCTTGCTTCGCCCGTTTCTCTTCTCTCTCGCTATACCGGTCGCCGAAAAGGTCAAAGTGCGGACGCATGACGATGGTGTATTTGACAAACTCCTCCATGCAATCAACAAGACGATCCCTGTTACCACTAGGCATGAGCCTGCTTCCAGCGTCCTCCTCGGTGAACTGCTTGTATGCCATGGGTATAGAACTTTGGTTCGGGATCACAAACATACGCATCCATCGACCGAGTATGCGTAACGAATTAACCGTGTTGAAGGACTGCGATCCGCCATTCACCTGTGCTATGGCGAGGGTTCGGCCCTGAGTCGGGCGCACAGATCCGGTCGAGAGGGGTATCCAGTCGATCTGGTTCTTGAAGACGGCCGTCTGGAAAAGGAGCATTGTCAGTCGATACGCTGGCAGACATGGGATGCTATGGGTGGCTACTCACTAAGGTTCCATGCTGCTCAGGACATATCCATACATGTCCATCGCTCCACTTACTCAAGTCGCGTAGCTCTTGTACTTTGGGATGCGTATGTTGCACGTCATCTTTGACGGGAAGACCAGTAGGATCATATATGCGCACATCGCAGCCAAGTCGGAAAAGTACTCTGCTGGCTTCGTATGCTAGCAGGCGGGAGTACGATCTACTTGGACTTAGCAGATGCGAGAAGACAGCCTTGAGTATCAGGTTGATCGAACGTGGTCCCTACCTCTGCCGCATGCTCCCATACAAAACTACGACTCTGAGCCTATCATCACCCCGTTGGAGCACTTGTGTGTCTACCATTCTTAACACAGTACTCAGCTCCAACTGAGAAACCCAGTCTTGTTCTGCATCATCCCCCTCGAGTATGAATGGTCTGTATGATTTTCGGATTTCGGCATCGTCGTCGGAGGGGGGTATCGCAAGTGAGAGATGTTGGTACGCTGGATCAATGGCGATTTCAGCTCGAACCCGTTCGGCTGAGGTGTTGTTGAGGTCACCATTCGGTATCGTGGCCATCGTGCGTACGAAGGGTGTGATGAAGCGCTGAGGCCTGAAGAGGATGGTGCTACGAGCACTGATGCAGGCAATGGAGCGGTAGACGCTCATAGGATGGCGCGACTGAGTCGTGTGAATAATATTGGGAAGTTGTGAAGGTGCCGTGTCAAATTACACACAAGCAAGCTCCATTCTGCTGGGAAGGCGACTTTGAGAATTGCTTGTTGACGTTTAGGTAGCGCAGAAACATAGAACATGTCCAGCAAAACGCGTCATAGTTTAAATGTCACCCTGCCCCATTGATTCGTCGGTACCCTGGGTGGACCCTGCGTCAACAGCCTGCACCCCCAAGTCCCATGCGCAATACAGTCTCTTGGCCTTGAACAAAGACCGCGTCCGGTTGTCAGATTGGGATTGCAAGCAACCGATTAGCTGGGGTTCATCTTCGAACATAGTAATGGCCTTAGGAGACACGTTTCTTTCTGCACCCGAGCTTAGAGCCAATCGTCGCCCGATTACGATTCTCTCCTGAGCATCGCACTGTCAGTGAGCACTTGTTTGAGGCTTTCGATTAGAGCTGCTCTCTGATGCAGTCATAATCTTCAAAGCTGGACAAACTTTGACCCCAGCGTCCGAAAGCCGATGAGTATCGCAGTTACATAGCTCAGCGATCATAGATTATTTAATGATTTTCCCGATCCATTGCATCAAAAGCGAGGCCAGCGATTGTGGGTATTGGTCTGTCATTAGGTAGTGAGGCGCAAAGTAGGGTAAAGATGAGGTATGGAGGGGTAGCGTCGAAGCTTGGCAAGATATTCGCTCCCAGACCCCTGTACAAATCGTCATGTTTGAGGCATTGGCATCAAAAGCCTCCCCCACACGCAACGACAACAAGTCAGCGACAAGATGGAGTTTGATACATTCCCTGCACGTGAGTATTCTACGCACGCTATCAACCGTACTGCGACTTACGCGCAATAGAACAGTACAGCACCAGCGACGCTACGTCGTTTGCCCACACGTCGGCGCGCTCGCGATGGCCCATTATCATCACCCAAGGCATTGACGACGTGCACCGCTCCCTGCACGACACCAAAGACGAAGCGGCCATCACCGAAGGCAAATGGGTTGTTGCAGAGCTTGCCAAGTTAAAATACGAACTCCAACACGACCGCGAGCTGACCCCGATTCCCCACGACGGCGAGCGCGATGTCGACGCCTACAACAAGGAGTTGGCTGCAAGGGGCAATCCTAAGTGGCACAATGTGCCATGGCTGTACTCGGAGTGCTATCTCTACAGGTATGTCGACCCTTGCCGTCCCATGGCTCATGCTCATGGCCATAGGAAGACGCATCTCGAGCATCTTTAAGCAGACCAAGAATTGGCGGTCGTACGACCTCTTCGCCCGCCAGAAGATGGCCACATTCAAATCCTCCCGTCCCGCCGTTCTCGAACTCGCCGCGCGCTACAAGGACATCGTCACGGAGCTCGAGCAGAAGAAGACAATAAAAGGTGCCGAGACACAGGAGCAGCTCGAGGCCGCCGAGAAGGTCCTCTTCATAGAGATGTGCGAGATCTGCCTCTGGGGCAATGCGACAGATCTGTCGCTCCTGACGAACCTCTCATACGAGGATATCCAGAAGCTGCAAGGATCCGAGGCACGAAAGAACTCTGAGAAGAATATTTTGGTCAACGACCTAGGCAAGGCATTCGAGATACTCACATCAGCTCAGAAAGAGGGCAAGAAAGAGCGCCGCGTCGATATCGTGCTGGACAACGCAGGTTTCGAGCTCTTTGTTGATCTGATCCTCGCCGGCTATCTCATAGCTTCTGGCCTTGCGACAAACGTTGTGTTCCACCCCAAGTCTATCCCTTGGTTCGTCTCAGATGTTCTACCAGCCGACTTCGGCGCTCTTCTCTCCGCATTAGCCGACCCCCAGAGCTTCTACAGTGCGCTCACCGAAGATGAGAAGCACGCTGGAAAGGAAGCTGTGCCATTGTCGGAAGCGGAAAGCGAGGCTTTGCAGTTCCTTTTCCAGCATTGGAGCACTCTGCATGCCGAGGGTCAGCTGATGCTGCGGCCGAACGACTTTTGGACTGCAGGCGGTAGCTATTGGCGGCTTCCCAAGACAGAGCCGGAACTTTATGAAGATCTCAAGGAAAGTGAGCTTGTCATCTTCAAAGGCGATCTGAACTATCGCAAGCTGACTGCTGATGTAAGTGCTCTCGTCTCTGTTGTTCACACTATTTACTGATCAACAATAGGCTGCTTGGCCTGCTACTACGCCGTTTACCGACGCTATCGGGCCCATGGGCCCGGGCTCAGGTCTCCGCGTTCTCGCGCTCCGCACCTGCAAGGCCGACGTCGTGGTCGGGCTCGCTAACGGGGAAGATGAGCGCATAAAAGCTATGGAAGGGGGTGGTGGAGACAGTGGGTCGAGGAAGTGGGCATGGAGTGGCAAGTGGGCTGTCGTTCAGTTCTCGGATGGAAAGGCCTAGACAACACAGCACACCGAACGCCCAGCACTTCATTGGACACGACCAGAGCATAGATGTTAGACGTAGAAATAAAACGAACACAATGAATTATACTACATTTCCGAGCACCTGGCTCGTACCATCTTGGGACTAAACGAATTTCCTAGTAAACACCCCTCCTAATATCAGCGGCGATCTGTTGGAGCTCCTCTACGGTCGGCGGCTGTTTGTTGCCCTTCAAGAGCTTGATTCTGGACAAGTTTTCCATCTCTTTGACCTTTCTTGCAACGATGCCGTCGTTGGATGGTCTTGTTTTAGAGGCACTTCGATGTTGCAGTTGTCCATCTAAGCTGGGTCTGCTGCTAGTAGGTTGCTGGGCTGGCAGTGTCCGTTCTCTATGCAGGACATCCGCACGTATCGTAGGTTTCTCATTGCTTTTCTTGTGCTTTCCATGAACGTGCGTGATATCTGCTTTTGTGGACTGCTGTCCTAAGGCCTTTAAATCTGGTACATGTGAGTCTTCATGTTGAGTTGTGAGCACGGCGGTGACATACCACGAAGCAATTTGTTACCATCAGGCTCACTACCCAGCCACTTCCCCTTCTCTCGCTTAGCCCAAAGCCTTCGCATTCCGTCGATTTCCAGATGGTACTCAAGGCTTCCGCATACAGGGATGCTACTGCACACCGCTACCATGTCCAACGTCATGCTATGTACTTCAGTGTCTACATCACTCTTCACGAGGACAACCTCTAATGTATCCAATGGTTCTCTCGGCTGTGGTGGTGGTGAGTCTCCACGGCATACGAATTCTAATGAGTCAGGACGCTTTGCAGATCGAAAGCTGAGCTTACGACGCAAGATTTTCGGACCAGCTGGGCTTGCTGAGCGAGATCTCTCAGTTTGGGACGTCTGAGATTTGTTCAACCCAGTAATCAGGTTGGTAACTGCGCGTAAAGAATCGACAATGATAGATGTCTCTTCCTGGGCATCCTTCTTCCTCTTGGTCGCACTTCGCACAACCATAGCCTCTGCACTGGGGACTGGAAGTTGGAAGCGGATGTTTAACGCACGAGCAAGAGCACTTCGAACCATTCGAGGAGGCATATTACTTGTCCAGCACCCCCAGTACTTGCTGTTGTCCTTCTCATTGCACGTGTTTGTGCTATCGACCTCGGAAAGATCGATAAGGAAAAGGCTGTCGCGATATAGAATCTCCAGCCCTAGCTCTCGAATTTGCTTGCATACCATCAATGCAGGCTGCATCATGAATGATCGTATGTCAACGGCATTCGGACCGTGACGATGGCGGCGACGCTGCTGGGGCACAACGCGGGACTGGTATGGTGTGATGGAGACGGCCCGTTCTTCGGCGAAAACGTATGACAATATGTGGTCAACTATTGTCGATGGCAGCTGAAGAAAGTTGGGCGTCAACGTTTGCCGGCCGCTGGTAGCCGCTGGCGTAGGTACCAAGTGACTTGTAGCGCTAGTAGATATAGTGTCGGTAAAGGACGTTGCTGTAGAAGAGGCCAGTGTTGATTTTGATGAAGCTGAAGATCGATCCGAGGTGTCCATCGGTGAATCGTCCAGCATTATCATGCACTCTATCGTATGCGCATCCCATTTGTCGTCCGGTATCTGTGAAGCCATCTGTTTGGAACATTGCCGTTGCTGCAGCTCGTACGCTGGTGTTGTACGCGCAATGGGATGGCGTGACGCTTGATTCCTTGGGGGTGGTAAAGGCTTGTTCTGGCCGGGAAACAAGTCCTGCATGTACTTTCTAGAAGTGGCAACTGCTTTGGCATCAACAGCGTAGTTTGCAAAGTCGACGCTGAAACGGGGGTCTGGCAGCCTGAGTGCCAGGATAGAACGAGAGGTACTCTGCTCCATAACGGTGCAGTCTGTGCTGTATATCAAAGTTCATAAGACGTGATAGATAGAACGAAGTAGTGGACGTTGGAACGAACGCAGAAGGGAATTAGAAGAAGAACGAATAGGCGAAAGCCTGCGCCACTACATATGAACGTAACGACAGAGTCAGAGTCCAGCTCTCAAAGGTGAATGATCGACGTGATCACCAAAGAAGCTGGAGAAGACAGGAGCTCCATTCTTATCGCGACCTGGATGACGATTAGGCGGTTTGCCATCTTTTACTCCCATGTATGGACCCTTGGCTAGCAGATTCAAAAGTTGTCACGCAAACGGGCCGGGTACAAGTACGATGTACCATCATGTCCTTAATCTTTGGACGCGAATCAAGCCTGGTTGATAATCGCTTGCTATTGGTCAAGGGCCACCACGTTCGACAAACACTCCTAAAGCCACCAGGATAGATACGGCGCGGATTTGATAATTGTCATTGATATAGCTTCATCGCGTGGCTAACACCAGGGATTATTACTCGTACGGAATGAGAGGTGAAGGAGCGGGAAGGGCCTCAGGCCTCATCCGAGACTCAGAATGTTCGAGCGTCAATGCAGAACGAAAAAATGAAACTTGACGTGCCAGGTTCGGCAGATCGACATCGCTTGGGACTCACCTTATAGTGGGGACGATGCGCGAACGCGACCGTGTGCAGGCAAACGTTTGCTGCTTCAGTAGGTGGGGTGAGGCTGTCGAGAACGAAGAAGCGACATGTCGCGTTTCATGCTCAGGGCATGGACGCATCCCATGCAAACGGCCGGTTAAAACCGTTGCCGAGACATATCAAATACGCAAGGACATGACATATAGGAGGATTGATCGCGGCCTGATCTTACGCGATATATGTGGAAAACGGTCGCCCACGCTCTATCACCATGGCCCTTCTTCGACATCCTGCAGGCAGGACAAGACCTGGAGGCCACGCACGCCGAATTGAGTTAGTGGTTGTAATACCAAGCCCCCGTTGTTTTCGACATTATCCGTCAGACCCCACCTTTGCGTCAGACCTATGCACTCGCTCGCCTGGCCGACATTTCCAATTCAAGTCACATCTTCCCGTGTCGATGTAGCGAGATACAGCTCCTTGCCAGGGCAGTGCTACAGAGCATCGCCTTATCTCACGGCCCCACACGCCACGATCTTGGAAGCGCGCCTGATGTACCTGAATGCACACGACGGCGCATTGCTTCCAAACATAATATGTGGTCTTTGCAATCCGGCTTGAAACCAGGAACGATACTCCAGCTCCTCAGCTCCTGCCTGTGTGAGGGCGAGGAGGCTCTTCGTAGATAACGCGCGCAAGTCACGCACAGATCGGATATGCACGGCAACGTGAGATACGCAAATCTCCTGTGAGGCTCTAGTACATGTGGAGAGCTCGCCGTCGGATACGCCAAGTTCGAGGTCAAGGTTAAATGAACGATTAAGAATTTCCCCTCTGCATCGGCATGGCCGCCTTCTATCGTACATGCAGCAGTGGACCAGGACTTGGCTAGGGTACTCGACGAATCACCCCAGCCCCCCATAAGTCAATACCTGTTTAGGTGCTGACTTTGACTATATGACTCCTTTTGCGCATGTCGACCAGTCCTTCGAATTAGGAAAGATTCTGCAATATGAGCAACGTCACACCGAATATAACGCCTATATGCTCAATTGCAGCGCAGATCTTCGTGCAGCAATGCAGCAACGCAGCAAATGTCTACCACCTGATCGCCGATGACAGATTCGATTGGCAGTTTCCCATGCTCGTACCCATGGCAAGCTATTCCATAATGGTGATCCTGTCTTTATCAGAGTTGCAGAATGTCTCACTCCTCCGTAAGAGGGAGGAAATTGCCTCAACAAACGAATCACCTAGTTACCTCTAACCAGTTTCAAAACACGAATCCTTATCTGGGAACTACTCATTTCGGTCAACCATGCTGCACATACAATACGCCGTATATTTTGATGATAAAGTAGGTATAAAGAATCGTACATCATGATGTATGATGGGGCCAATTGTTTCGATTTCATGTTCTCATGCCGGTATGCGCCGACCTACGATTCCTGATCCGGAAGACTACTTGCTCTCCAAAGCGATGTCTCGAATTAACTTGCGCACCTCGTCGTCATCCAGCTGTTCGACGCCTAACAGCTTGTTGTCGTCCAACTGCTTCCAGCGCAGGGCAGGCACGGTACCCGCAGACCATCGGATCATATCGCCGATGACACCAAGGTCAACTTTGCCAGCCATCATAGACTCAGTCGCGTCCTCCAACTTTTGGTTCATATCTTGCTCTGTCTCCTCCCACCCATCTCTACCTAAGACCTCTTTCGCAAGCTCTACCATCTGCTTCTGACTCTTGATAACGCTAGAGATATACAAACAGCGGTTTTCCGTCTCTTTTGCCTTTTGGAGTGCATTTGCAACTGCTGTACCGACCGAAGAAAGCATTGTCCAGGGAAACGGAAGCATGCCATCGTTAATGTATTCGACCTTCTTGCTTCGAATGTCAACGTTGATGAAGCCGGTTCGGATGTTCCAATCTAAGAAAGCCCCATTCGATATAGCACTCCATGTGAGCTTTCTCTCAGCAGCCAATTCCTTGACTCGCCGAAGAGCTTGGTTTTTTCCATGGTGCACGAGCGGCGAGCGAGCTACAGGATCTTCAGGATCGACACTGAATTCGCTGAGGATGATACGGTATACCCGGGCGGAAGCAGCAGCTTCGACAATTCGCCCTGGAAGGGTTGGATCGGGCCCGGATGTTGCATCCACGATGGCATGTTGACCACGTAGGGCCTCGGTTATCTCTGCGATAGAGTCGGTGTTGACAACCTTGACTGACACACCCGATGGGAATGCTCTACCCCCCTTGCGAGCAATGACAGTAATATTGAAACCGGCTTCAAGAAGGCTAGTCAATATGGGCGATCCTACATTACCGGTCGCCTGTGTCATGTTAGTCGATTATGCCTAGGTCTTTTGAAAATATCCTTACTCCTGTGAGTGCAACGTTGGTGATTGTCTTTGACATGGTTCTTCTTTTTAGGCTGACAAAGGTCTTGGTGGTGTGCAGGCGTTGTATTGTTACGGTAAGGTTGAAGATGGCGAAGTTGAACTTAGTGCATAGATTGTGACGGTCGTTATATAGACGATGTCTATCTCGCATTGTACGCAGTCGACCTACTTAACCAGACGTCCACATTTTGTCCGTCTTGCAAAGCATGCTGCAAGAGGCTAAGTATCCTTAATCAGCACCTAGACAGCCCTAACCTACCATCCAGGTAATACGAGGTTGAGATCGGTACGCTAGTCACCCAACGGGCCGGCATGCTTAACTATACATCCGCTCCGACTCGCCTCGTGTTTGTCTGACAAAGCACCTTGGCCTAGCAACTCCTGTCTCTAGTGATGCCATCGACTGCAAGGAGAGCGGGGCTGAACACTTAGCTTACAATTGCGGGGCTTCTCTTACGGCAGCAGATGATAGTCCCCGAAACCTTCGTTAGGTAAACGCCGACTAGATGGATTTGAACACCGACACACGCAAAGTTACTAGTGTACGATAAGACAACATAAGAATCTTCGCTCGGCCGAGCAATCAGGAATTATATAAAACCTTTACCTCGGCCGTCCATTCTGTAAAGAATAGTAAAGCGTTTTTGGGATCGAATTCGTCCGAATAAACAGAATAGTGGTTGCAGATTGTAATTCTGGCAACTTGCACCCACCAGCCTCATTTCGGACGTCGAGGGCCGAGGAAGCAACTTAGAAACAGTGGAAAATGAAGTAAGCACTGAGCCGTTGATGCTACTGTACGGTACTGACTAGCACAGGGACTCTCTCAGCTCAGGCGGTGAGAGCCCGTATTATGACTTGGGTGAATATGAACGTGAAATCCATACAACATCGCAGGAAGCGCAAACGTGGTTCAATCGTGGCCTTGTGTGGTGCTACTCGTTCAACCACGAAGCGGCTACGCAATGTTTCGAGACGGCAGCTGTACATGATCCCAATTGCGCAATGGCGTATTGGGGAATTGCATTTGCTGTAGGTCCCAACTACAACAAGTCTTGGCGAATGTTCACACCGGACGATCGTCGCAGCTCCCTGGAAAAGATACTCGGTGCCTTGGCATGCGCAAGGAAAGTACAGGTCGATGTCCCACCCAAGGAAAGAGCACTCATTACTGCACTCACCGCTCGCTTTCCGTGCAGTAATACTGCCATTCCAGCTGATTTATCGCAATTCGACTATGCATACGCAGAAGCTATGCGCCCGGTCTACGAAGCTTACAAAGAAGATCTCGATGTGATGACTCTGTTCGCTGACGCCATCATGTGTACTCGTCCGCGTCAGCTCTGGGACCTCAAGACTGGGAAAACGACAGGGACAGATATAGATGAGGCAAGAGCCGCATTAGAAAAGGGACTAGCATACACTGACGGACAAAATCATCCTGGCCTGTGCCATTTGTACATCCACATGATGGAGATGTCGCCCTTTCCCGAACTGGCTCTGAACGCAGCCGACAGTCTGCGACGGATGGTACCAGATGGTTCCCACATGCAGCACATGGCGACACACATCGACACTGCTTGTGGCGACTACCGTCGGGCTGTTGATTCCAATTTCAACGCTATGCTTGCAGACGACAAATACTTCGCACGCGGAGATACAGCGTCTCTGATGTACACTGCCTATCGAGCACATAATTGCCATGCCATGGCTTATGCTGCCATGATGTCTGGCCGCTCTGGTGATGCACACTATGCCGCCAGGCGGCTGTCTGAGATCTTGACTCTGGATTTTATGTCGATCGAGACACCAAGCATGGTCGATTGGACTGAATGGCAATTAGTGACATTGCCTCACGTAATGGTTCGTTTTGGCCAATGGGAAGAGATCATTAAACTTCCGATGCCAGCAAACCCACAGCTTCTTTGCGTATCGACAGCGACAGTACATTATGCAAAAGGAATCGCCTACGCTGTGCTTGGGCGCATCAAAGAGGCTTGCCACGCAAGAGATGCCTTCGAAAAGGCCCGTCAGGCTGTACCTGCATATCGAATGTACGGTTATTCTCCAGCAGATGCAGTCCTTGCAGTAGCCTCAGCAATGCTTGAAGGCGAGCTGGAGTATCGTAAGGGCAACTTTTCAAAAGCGTTTGCCGTTCTACGCCGTGGCATTGAGATGGAGGATGGTCTTGCCTACGCTGACCCGCCACTCTGGATGCAACCCGTTCGCCACGCTTTAAGTGCACTACTCCTCGAACAAGGACAGTCTGAGGAGGCGGAAAGGCTCTACTCAGAAGACCTGGGCTTGAGTGACACTTCTTCCCGTCGCGTGGCACGTGTCAACAATATATGGGGTCTGCATGGCCTTCATGAATGTTTCATGCTGAATGGCAAACTACAACAAGCCCAGGGTATCCGCCTTCAGCGCGACATCGCTATGGCTTATGCCGACATTTCTGTTAAAGCTTCGTGTTTCTGTCGAGTGAAGGCTATGGAAGTGAAGAACGCCTGTCATTCCACCTAAATAAACATCATATCAGACAATGTAATGTTAAACACGAAACTCCCTTTACTCGTTAACTGTAGCCGAGACAAAAAGGCAACGCAACACGAGACCTTCCATATATCCTTGAATTATTTAGGCCTTCTGGATTTTTCACTTATGGCCCATAATAGAATAAGAAGAGGACACGATATCTCCCCCGCAGTCCCCAAGAAGCTTTCATCTGATTTTCAGCCATCCAATCTCCTCTACAGTAGATGGTCGACCTAACGCGCTGTTACGCTGTGGAAATCGCCCAAAACGACGTAGTAAACTCTTCTTACCCTCGCTGATACCCTCCATGGTCTCTCTAAACTTTTTGAAGCTATCTCTTCTCTTGAGAAGCACAGCATGGTATTGTGCAAAGGGACCTTCCCATCCTTTTACAGCTTTTTCTAGTAGCATCTCATGATCATGCTACATCTCTGAATGAGCTTCTTTCAGCTTTTTGTGTACCTCTAAATTCTCTGAGTGTTCCATTGGCATGTAGAACCAAAATCTATAGGCCAACCGGAAACAAACTCGTTTTTCCTTTGATAAATCAAGTTCGAGTGCCTGGGAAGCAACCTCGAACGCTAACTTGCCAAAGAGCGTAAACACCACCAGAGCTTTCGCGCTGCGGAAGCAATTCCGTGGGATTTGGTCCAAGAGGATGATTAGACTGATCCAATGCAAAGGCGATGAAGGCTTTGCTGCGGTCAGGATATCAGCAACACTTGGTTGCATCGTTTGGATCAGCTCGAGCTGCGCACCAAACTTGCCACCAACCTATCGTGAGCTAGCATCCATAATCGATGAACATCGTATCAGGTGTAATACATACAAACATTCCCAGTCGTATGCGTCGCTTTGCAAAAACCATGGTGCTGCGTCTTCGATGCTGGGGATGATGACATGTTCGGCTTCGAGATGACGGAACCAGAAGTTTGAGATATCGTCAAGGAAAGCGTGTGAGAAGACTCCGTCGAGGGTGGCTTGCGTCATGATTGCTGATCGGGGCCAAAAAGACTGAGGATATTCCAGCGTCAGATAGATGTCCTCAGCTCAAAGATGCTAGAGTTTCTCCAAGGTCTATGCTGTACGTAGCACGTCTCCCGTTGTGTGACGTGTCATGCCAAGTTGTGATCTCATTGTCAGAAAGCTGACGTCGTCCGTCACTGCGAGAGTCGTCCGTAGCAAATACACCCACGGTCAGCCATCAGAGCTAGATCGGGATGTTGGTTGCGGGATCAAGTAGTTTGTATTCATAATCGGCCCGGTTATCGGCATGCACAAAGCAAAGCTCGTTCCGTTCCGCTCTACAACAGCAAATTGTACTGTTTGGTTTTGAGTGATGACGATAATCGTACAAGGTTTCACATATCCGGGCGTTACCGCAGCTGGGCTGGCACGTAGTCTTCGTAAGCATACGTTTTAGGGCGTCATAAAACTCAACGTTGTGTAGATACGGCACAGTTCGTAAAGTTTGCTGCAAGCGCATCGATCACACTTTGCATGGATCAACAAATTACTTAGCCCTGTTCGTTTGTAATAACGATCAGAGCTCTGCGTAATCCTTAGTAAAATCTTATGGGGCCAAAGACGAAAAGAGTTCGCCAAGTTGGAGTAGGTGAGAGAATGACACGACAACGCATATAGGGAGCTGAGATCCAAACTAGACATGCGTTCACCTTATTGCGACTTTCAAATATACTTCTATACACCTGTTGATATTTCGCAATCTCTTCATAGATCATTTGATTGTACATTGTTTGGGGTATCACTCTTTCCGCCAGGAAGCTTACATCAAGATGTCAACCGCTCTGATTCTATCGACCCTGATAGTCATATCCTTGACCTTCAGCTCGGTAGCTTTGAGCCTTCGCCAGCATGAGGTTCCTGACGACCTCATGGAGCGCGGCTTGAATGCCATAGGCATCGATGCGAATACTACTAGAGTGAGAAACGTGAGAATATCCGGCTCTCAATTTCGCACCAAGTCCATGATAACCACGATAGCTTTGGATGGAATGGATTCAACAGTTGTTCCATATGGTAATCAGACAATCACATACTCCTATGGAGAAGGCGGCTTGAAACAACGCATTGATAGATTTGCTGGTTTGGGAAGTACGTAATTCCTCGCGATATACTTAATTCATACACTGATACTATGTCCTAGCCCTTTGGGTGTTCGCACGACCAGCGCTTGAGCCTATGGACTACTCCGTGGTAGTGCAAGATGGCGAGGATGGATCCGCTGCCGTAATCAGGGGTAGTTATTCTCTGTTCGAGCCGTCAGGTGCTCCTGAAGGCTACTTAGACGGCAAGTCGACTTAAACGATACCTGTCTTTTGACCTGACGATCATCAGGATACCTCGCGGCGTACATGATTACTGACAGCCACAAGTGGGATCCTCTTTTAGTTAGTAAGATCTCGGCTGGTCAGTTCACTCTTAGTTCCGAAACAGTTGAAGGTGATTTGCTTCTTCCAGCAGGTTGGTGATCCCTCCTAGCGCATATCAAACTTACATTGACTTGCTTCTAGTCTTCGATCTGTCCCTGAACATATCAGTCCTCTTCGATCCTGACACTTACCTGCCCTTCGCTATCCGCACATACGAGGATCATCCCTTCTTCGGCCCTTCTACGAATGATTTGCGAGTGTACGACTATATCCGTGTCGATGGACTGATGATACCCCGTCATTTCAAGATCATATACAATAATAAGCGCCTGATTACCGACTTTCTTGCGGATGAGGTATCCGTCAACTCTGACGTCGAACCATCATTCTTTAACGTCTCGGCAGAACGTGGAAATCTAAACATCCCCGTTGTCGATCCTGCGCTCACTGCCTATATCGGAGAGAAGTACGCAAATTACCTATGGTTTGGTCGATTCAACTTCACAGCTATGGATTTCGACGCACAACAACCCTACACAGATATGCCAGGGGTGTGGGTGATCCGAATGCCTGGCGTCGCAAGTTATCGACAGATACTGCTCGAGACCGACAACTATGTTGTTGTTCTAGATGCTCCAAGTGAACAGGCGCTGGTCCTACTGGAATGGGTTAGGATCAATATTGGAAAGCCAGTGTCACAAATCTGGGTAAGTAGACCCAGATCATTGGGCTACAAACCATGTCTTCTCATCATTTCTGACTCCGGGCAGCCTACACACCATCATCATGATCACGCCCTAGGTGTTCCAAGCTTTGTCGAGATAGGAGCCGAGGTTGTCATTCCTAAGATGGCTCAGTCATACTATGCCAATATTCCTGGAGCTAAGTTCGCAACCTATGAGTACGTAAGGTTTGTAGATGTTTGTGGACGAAGCGCTAACATATCGCAGACGCGGTGCGCCTTACATTGTTCAGACAAGCGATTACAGGGCTACATTCATCCACGTTGAGGGTAGCATTCATGCTCAAGACCATAGTGTCGCCGTGATCATGCCTGCCTGCCCCACCAATGACAGCACTGTTCTAGTGTTCGATGCCGATCATGTAGTTCAGGCGCAGCTGATGGCAACTCACAACGACCACAACGAGCTCAGCCAGCTTGTTAATGCCATGGCAAAGCATCGTGTTGCCAAGTCAGCGTTGTGAGTTTCCGACGCGCCTTTCGTTCAGACAGTCACTTACTTCTTGAGCGTAGGCTTGTCCCTGTTCATGGTGAGCTGTCGAACATGACTACGATTTATAACAGCATGGGATATGTATTCCCCGAGTACAAGCCACTGGATTTTGAGTACCTGAGTAATAATTGCACAGCCTGATAGGCTCAGATGAAGGGCTGACCTTGTCACCCTCCCTGCAATACAGCCTTTGTTACTAGTGCCAGCTCTTTCGCAAGAATCGGACTTCTACTAATGCGTGTCGATGGATGGATTACGCGGAGGTTGGTTGTTGGTTGGGGAGTTAAACTCACTATCGGGTCACTGTACATAATCCGTGATATCCGTAGTTATAATCTCAGCGTCCCTGCACTGTGTTGTGCTGTGTTGTGCCATGCGCCAAATCAAGAGGACTTGCAGAAGCTTTCTTCGGTGCTTCGTGCGACATTTGAGCCCACGCCTTCGACGACAATCCTCAGAAAGTCGTTGGTGGGTTGCATAGGCTACAGACGAGGCGGGGAAATGTTGGGCGCCTAGTCACACTTTACCGCAACCAGCATCCCGTCCGCACTAGTCCTACACGCATCTACATCTCATTGGTGTGTCATAATCTGGAGGTTATGCATCCAGAACTATTTTGATAACAATTATGTCAGGAAGATGGCGAAGCTTCCTATCTCAACCCTGGAAGAAGCTCATCCAATGATAGACTCGTGATCGCTGGCGATTCATGTGAAAGTCAGAAAGCGAGTACGTTCACATATAAAAGGGCATATCCGTATGATGTAATCTCTCGTCTGGCTCATCGTCTTTCACATATCTCGACATGGCCGATATCCTGCATAAATCAGTGCTTGATATGTACTCCATGAAGGGAAAAGTGACCGTGGTCACCGGTAAGCTGTCATTCAACAAATGCCATACTCAAAATTCCTCAAGCCACTGATACAGATGTAGGTGGCGCTCGTGGCATCGGATTGGGACTCGCTGAAGCCGTTGCTGAGTTGGGCAGTGATGTCGCATTGCTTGACCTTTCTGCTCGACCGTCTGAGGGTCTAAAAGCTCTCGAAGAGAAGACTGGTACAATGTGGATGTATTATGAGACGGACGTAACAGACCGGGAAAGCCTGAAAGGGGCCATGAATGCTGTAGTGCGCACACTTGGGCGTATCGATAATTGGTATGTACGCATGTAAAAGATTATTGGCCTTCCAGTCACTGACGCTATACAGTATCTGTGCTGCAGGCATTGCGGCTGACAGGCCATTTTTTGAACATGGATGGGATCAATGCCAGAAGATTCTGAACGTGAACGTAACTATGATTGTCCTTCAGACAGCTATGCAGAGTCCCAAAGTTGACAATACACAGGTTATGGGAACGTTCTTTGCTGCGCAAATAGCCGCCGAACTCATACGCGCCCATGGTGAAGGTGGCTCTATCCTTTTCTTGTCCTCGCAAACAGCGCACAGCACGACACCCAGAGAGCACACAAGCATGTACGGCGCCTCCAAAGCTGCAGTGAAGTCGCTTGCTATGCATCTGGGTGTTGAGCTTGCACCGTACAAGATCCGAGTCAACAGTCTCTCCCCAGGATATATCGAGACGGAGATGGGCCGTGCAGCAGCCGAGGCAAATCCAGCAATGAAAGATGTGTTTGAGAAGGCGCCACCGTTGGGAAGACGTGGACAGGTGAGTGATCTGATTGGTCCTGCAATGTGGCTACTGAGCGATGCGGGCGCCTGGACCACAGCTACGGACGTTTTAATAACTGGAGGATTGCATGGTGGTAGCATGCATCTCAAAGTATGAGCGCTGAGAGACAAGCTGCCAAATGTTAGATTGCTCCTCGATGAAGGATTGCAAATCATATCAAGATGTCGTCTTATCCCCATCTCCTTGATCTCTAGTCCTCTTTTCTGTCGTTCGACCTTTTGCTCACGTGAGTCAACTCTTCAGCTACATCGTTCTCGATCCTCTGCGATCTCTGGTCCAACTGTGGGCTTGTTCAGTAAATCGTTGTCAAGAGCGATGCGATACTTACCCAATGAACAGCTGCAGTCGCAGCGAAGAAAGCGAAAACGACCACGATCATTGTGATATAACCCTTCTTCCAATAAGGTGCGTCGCTTGCTGGGTAAAGCACAATGCCCCAAAACGTGTACAAGATCGACTGCACCATACTCATGATGTAAAGAATGACCGATCGAGCTGCGTCGTCACCACCGCGCTGAGATATAACGCTAGCCCACCCATATAGAATAGGGTTTACAATGTATGAGGTACCGGCCAAGTAGAATGCGAAGAATGTTCCAGCAGTGGAAAGACTGGGTATGAGCAAGAGAATTGCGACGAGTAGCTGCAAAAGTCCAGCTAGTATGACCATCGGTATGCGGCGATTGGTCATGTCAATAACATAGCCTGCCCCGATATTGGAGACAATGGAGACTGCTTGGATACCTAGCGGGTAGGTCGTCGTGGCATGCGAAGGAAACTTTTCAATGTTCTCTTTCATCCATAGCAGAAAAAGGCCTTGTAGAACAATGGCTTCCAGTGCACAGGCTACCGCAGAGTAAAGAGTGAATATGTAGACATCTGGTTTTGCAAAGAGCCGTTTGGCGAGGGACCTGAGGCTGATGTCATGACTCCAGTCTTTCTTTGGTGGCAAGCGGTCAACTGCTAGCTGTATCTCCTCTTTGCTGAGATATGGAGCGTTGGTAGATTCTGGCAGATTGGGAAAGAACATGAGTCCAAAGATACCGAAGGGAATACCCATAGCGCCGTCTTACACTTCTTAGTGGTGTCGCATGATCTTGAGGTTGATACTCACTGATTATAAACACCCATTGCCACCCTTTCAGAGAGGTCTGACCATGCAGACTCTCATTCATCGCTGTCATCATCACCCCAGCAAACATGCTACCTATCTGTCCAATGGCTGTGAAGATGGCCGTTCGTTTGGCGATTTCTAGAGGTTTGTACCAACTACCGAGTATGTAAATAGTGCCACTGTAGAGGCTCGACTCAAAAAAGCCTTGGAAAAACCGAACCACACATAGCTGTGTATAGGTCTTACAGGCCGCAGAGCTCATCGTCAGGCCAGACCATACTAACAATGTGAATGGCAACCAGAAACGCGGCGCAAGTTTCTGGATGATCAAAGCATGGGGTATTTGCCCTACACAGCTACCTGCAGTGAACATGGAAAGCAAGATGCTGTATTGATTCCCCTCAAGTCGAAGATCCTCTTTCAGCCCAGATACATAGGCATTTGCGAAAGCACTGCGATCGAGGTAGTTGAAGAAGTATGCAGCGCAGCAATACACCTAGTATACTATTAGTTGCCACTATGTATAATTGCATGTTCTTCCAACCAGTATGAAGCAATCTGCTGTTGGTTAGATTTCTGACATCGGGAACGGTAAAGCCCTCGTCTGACGCACCGAGTTTGCGAACAAGTCGCTTTTCGAGATCTGCCATGTTTTTGAGACGTGTGTAACCAGTCAAAATACGATAAGAGCGAAGCATGCCCGCTGCATCCTCATGGTTTCGTTCAGGGACGAGGCGAAGTGGAGCGGTCCAAAGCGATAGGACCTTGGTGGCCGCTAGCGAGCCAATGACGTTGTAGCTTTTGTTAAGCAGCAGAAAGATTCCGCCATTGCTGGCATAATTTTGGTGTGCACGCGCAGTCTATGGATGGTGCAATCCGACCATGTCCGCCTGAAGCAGATGGGTTTACCATGGTGGGGGCTGATGAGCTTGGTCTATAGCTTACGTCCACGGGTCATCAAAACGCCGAGACTCAACGAAGGCAATGCATCGATAAGCGAAGCTGACAAGCGCAACATGAAGTAGCATTGGAAACGTTCAAGCAATATTTACTTTTAGCCTCGCGATACCGATCGCGACATGGCCACTTCGGTGCACACTGTCTCCCCTACCGGGCCGCACACCTGCACCGTTGTCTTCCTTCATGGACGTGGCAGTGACGGTGGCATTTTCTGCGCAAAGCTTTTCGAAAGCCAAGAAAGTTCAGGAAAATTCTTTGTCGACATATTTCCTGGCATTAAATGGGTGTTTCCTAGCGCAGCAGAACTCTATGATAAGAGTGAAGACGAGTTCCAATGGTTCGACATGTCATCAGTTCAGCGGCCACAGGATAACAGCGAGATACAAACACCGGGATTGTGGCGAAGCGTCGTGCAGGTTCTTCAAATCATCACAGAAGAGGCGGATATCGTGGGAAACCAAAAGCTAATACTAGCGGGTATGAGTCAGGGATGTGCTACTGGTATCTTTGCTCTGCTGGCCTCTGGGTTGCGGGTCGGGGGGTTTGTAGGGCTGAGTGGATGGCTGCCGCTGGCAGAGGAGGTACGGCGCGTCGTGAATGTGCCTGGTCGAGAGCAAGATGTGTTGAAGATGCCAGTGCTGTTACAGCACTGCAAAGACGACGACGTTGTACCCTTTAAACATGGAAATGATCTTAGGAAACTGCTTGAAGAGATAGGCATGTGTGTCAGATGGGAGTGCTTCGAGCAGGGCGGGCACTGGCTCAATGAGCCTCAAGGTATGGACGGCCTCGTGGAGTTCATCCAATCGGTGTTAAGAACTACATCAGGCAGGGAGAGAACACAGCACTGAGATTCTGTGATTGGCAGCGACATCCAGTGTCAATCTCTCATTACCCTCATCAACAACCTAGGCCTCTACAGCAAAGTTTTACCAGCCCTCAAGGCCTCGAGATCTGCCATGGTAAACCGGACGTACCGATTCTCGCCTGGTTTCATCCACATGACTACATCATTACCACCTCCCACAACCTTGGTGCCAAACTTATCGATCTCCATGCCTTCTTCACGCAAAGGCGCCTTGTTCTGCTTCTGGTTGTCTGTGTTGCTCGCTTCCTTCACTAGACGTAAGAATAGCGGTACCGCGTATCTCGGTAGTTTGCTTCTGGAGTAATCCAGCAAAGCTTTCCAATCAAATGTGTCGGGACTAACGCCATCAGCCAGCCGTAAGGCTACGCAGCCCGCGCGACCATCATGCCTAGGGACTAGGGTTCCATATACGATAGCTTCGCCTACACCGGGATATTTTCCGAGAACCTCTGCTACCTCGGCCGTTGACACGTTTTCGCTCTTCCACCTGAAGGTGTCACCTAGTCGATCGAGGAAGTACCAGCGCCCATCGTCGTCCCGTCTAAGTGCATCGCCAGATCGATAATACAAATCACCCTTCTGGAACACGTCCCTTTCGAATTTTTTAGCTGTAGCTTTCGGGTTGTTGTGATATCCAGCAAATGCTTGTTCATTCGGTACCGCGACTAGGATCTCTCCACCTTCATTGTACGAGTTGCGCTTCACGAATCCAGTTTTAGGGTCTCGTAGAAGCTCGCCAGTTTCCGGGTCAATGGGCACGGGTACGTAGATGTTGTTGAGAGCTCGCCTGATGATAGCGCCGTGTTGAGCAACAGTTGTCGCTGTAAATGGCCCTTTACTATGAACCACCATAGCCAGAACGCCCTCGGTGGAATTGAAGAATTCGATGACTTCTGGGACGTTGAACCGCTCCTTGAACCTGTTCCACACGTCCGGACGCATACCATTGCCGTACATGGCGCGTAGTCGATGGTCTCGTTCTCTCGGATGTGGTGGTGCCATGAGCAGATACCGCGCTGCTTCGCCGACATAGACGAAAACAGTGGATCGAGAGTCGTGGATATCATCCCAGAAAGTGCTCACTGAAAACTTCCGTCCTATTGCCACGCTCATTCCAGCAGTCAACGCGCCCATTACCGCTAGGCCCCCCGTACCATGAAACAATGGCATGCAACAATACCATCGATCTCCGTCCGGTCCTGCTTTTTGGTCGAACGTAAGGTTTTGCGGATTTCCTCGTTCGTGATAACGGTTTACCATGAACTTTCCTGCTTTTGGCAATCCTGTCGTTCCCGATGTGTACAGGAGGCATGTCGGATCGGTACCAACGACATTCTCTCTGTACTCATCACCTGGCACTTGAGTACTGCCCTGATATACCTTGCTTGTCAACTCTTCATCGACCTTGAAAGCCGTTACACCCATCTCCTCCACTGTTACCCTCACGCCTTCGAACCTCTCCATACACCCCTCTTCCTCGTCAACAAGCACAATCTTTACACCCGCGACTTTAAGGCAATGCACCAAACCCTCTCCCTTGAGGTTGTAGTTCAGATGAGCAGGTGCACACCCGATACAAAAGAGACCGAGCCAGATGACCATGAAGTCTGCGCTGTTCATCATATAAGTAGCGACCATATCTCCCGGTTTCACGCCTTGTGACAAAAAGAAGTTTCCCCATTGGACGGCGCGATCGTGAACTTGTTGCCAGGTGTAAGTTCTGTCGCGGGACCAGATACATTGATTGTTACTGTAAACTGGGACATGCGGAGCAAAGGAGTACCACAGGGATTGCCGTTTAGTCCTTACTGTATTGATTTAGCTTCGAGAAGGGACATTACGTATGCCATACGATCAAGTATAGCTGATGGAGGATGATACATACCTAGTTCCTCATAGTAGCCAGCCGCTCTCTTCTTGAACCTCAGTGCCCTCAGATCCTGTCCAATGTGGTATTTGCCGTTGACGTATGCTGCTAGCCCGGAAATAGCTGCCACAGATGCAGCGGCCGCCGTTGCATCCATGTTTGCTTGAGTAGAATCTTCTTTTTTTTTTCTGTTCTCAGTAGGATGCAAGGTTGCAGTGAGAGCGCAGAACAGGAAGAGAGAAGCTACAGGTTAAGGAGAAAGTTCAATGTTTGGCTATGATCTTCACAATTGCCCGTCGTCGGTCCTACTGCTGAGCATGGAGCTAATGAGATGCCGAGGTTCGAGTCAGTACTGTGGATACAGCTTGACGCCACGACGCGTAGTGAGTGCGGGGTGACCTAGCGCGTCGGACAATTGATTGTACGTCGGTTACATGTCTTTGGGTAATTATTTGCGAGACTTGGAGCGAGGCTTCCAGAGGGCGAGCTTGTTCTACATGAGCTTGTTGGAGTGGTTTTCGACGGCGACAAGAGGGCATATTGCCGATCATGACTTCGACAGCGTCAGACCGAGCTATCCTTGCATGGCAGCGCACTGAAAGAGGTCCTTTCTCAAGCGGGAAAGCGCATATGCTCACGTATGAGTTTCTTGATATTATGATACAATTGCAGCGCATGGTTTTCAGCGAAGAATGCGTCCTTGCTGTATCTTCCACATGTATCCTGACTGGCTACTGTCGTTATCCTACTTGACCGTCTTCTTCTCCTTCTTGTTGATGGTTTCCGTTCCAGGGGGAACTTTCAGCCCTCCAAATACCAATGCACAGACTCCAACCATGCCGGCAGCTCCGGTTGCATATGCTGTTTCGCGGCCCGTCCACCAGTACAAAGTGCAGAAGATGAGAGGTCCTAGAGAACGACCGATTTGACCTGGCTCACGTCAGCAGACAGTTTGAGTGGCGCGATACTTTGACTTACCGAAGCTTCGATGATTGCCCAGCTTATTGCCTCGCTCATCGGCGTTCGCCTCAAAAGACGAGAGACTGTTGAGACCAGTGACGACAGTCGCGCTCGTTACCGCAAGAAGTGCGGCCGCTCCATACAGTGCGCCCTGTGTCTGAACCCTTCCAAGCATAAGAAACGCGATTGTACAGCTGACCACTCCCATCTGAACCACCTTCAGAGGGTGCATCCGCCGCACTACCGACCCTTGTAGTAGGGAAGCAACCAGGCCAATAAAACCAAGTAATCGACCAGAGTCCTTCGCCTGATAAGAGAAGAGATCGTAAGTCATAAACGGGAGCGAGAATTCCATGCCGCTGAAGAAGAGGATAAAAGTAAAATGTGTCGCGTTGAGTAGATAATGCGAGTTCGTTCGGACACGAGGTTTCGGTGCTTCACTGCTTTTGTCATGTCCGTTTGCTGTGCCGTTCTGAGCCTTGTTCGTCGAAGGTAGCGTCTCCGGGAGACTGGTGTACAGGTAGATGGTCTCCGAGATGATCAGGAATAAAGAGAAGCCTGCTGCCATGGCAAATGGGTTCTTGTCCATGACCTGCAATGTGGACAGGTATGCGCCCAACGCCGGGCCGAACGTGAAGGCGATGCTGAAGCACACGCCGACAAGGGCCATGGTGGCGCCTCTCTGGCTGTCGTCGCTAATGTCGGTCGCAATAGCCATTGCAAGCTGCACATTGCCCTCGCTCAGGCCTCCCACAACGCGACTGGCAAGGAACGTCCGGAAATCGGTCGCTGCAACCCACAGCGCTACGCTGAAGATATTGCCCACCATAGACCACAGGAGCGCTGTGCGCCTGCCATATTTGTCTGAGAGCGTCCCGATGAAGGGCGAAGCGATAGCCTGGCACAGAGAGAACAGCGATCCGAGTGCGCCGCCGAGCAGGACTATGTCGTAGCGGGAGTTGATAGGTTTCGCGAAAGAATTCTTGTATGCATTGAGACAAGCGAGAATCTTGGAAAGGATGGTGTTGGGATCTCCCGTCTCATGGTTGCGGTAGAATTCGATAAGTTTGGGAAACAGCGGAAGGATGAAGGTGAAGGATATCTGCATGTAAGGGGTGGTCAGCCCACGCGAGCGGTTACACGCGACGGAGGATGACGTACCAAGTCTAGCAGCAGCGAAATGAACAGCACTTTCAAGACCCTCTTTCGCAGAGTCGCAGACACCGGTGTCGTTTCGGATCCCATGTTGAAGATGTGCGATGGTTATCCAGCCCAGTCGCAAGAGCCCCGAAGTAGCGAATGGAGATGTGGACACAAGTAATCGGCGGCAGCTGTCTGGTTAAAAGCAGCGCAGCGATCGGATGGAGGGGGCAAGGTCTAGGTCAGCTCGGACTGCAAGCCCTCATCTAATGATTGACTAGAAATAGAACAGGTTGCGAGTTATAGTCATTGGTGGCAAGCGCCGAAGTGTATTCGGGTCATGACGAGGTTTGGCCGTTCGCCTGTGGCTCCGTTTGTGAAACAGGCGCGAGCGCGAGGTGGAACATGTGGGCACGAACCACATACATGAAACAACACAAGGAAGTATATGAGGCGACTAAGGCACTGAAGCCCACATGTTCAAGAGTCATTGTGTGGGCATGTCGTGAATAGGAGAAATGGCTTTTGCGAGTGTACGATGGCCTGAGTAGGTGCCCTGGGCGGGAAGCTCAAGTTGAGAAGCCGAGGCAATGTGTAGCTTCATGTCGATCATCAATCCGCAGCATCACCCGACTACGCCAATAGCTTGGTTGTAAACGGGGAGTCTCCCGACATTCCAAATGGTCTACGGAGAAGCTCGTTGTCTTGATTCAGATCACCAACGCGACGACGTATCCCCAAAGCATACGCTGTGATTCATACTATTGGATTACCAACGGAGATCACCGCAAGCACCCTAAGGTACTCCCTACACCCACCGCCTAAGCGGAACGAGCCTCTTCACAGTCGGGGTAGTCTCAACCAGATTCCCTTTAGTCCCGAATCCACCATGGGCGACCAACAAACAAATCGGCAAAAGGCAATGGCGGCCGTACATGCAATGTTCGAAAAGTACAAGTTGCTTGCAGCCCGCAGGCCCAAGAACCATGTCGTATGAAACTACTCAGTTCAATGGAAGAACTGTCATTGATCATGTCTAGGACTTTGACCGAGAAGTCATGTTGAATCTGGAGCTCGTGGATGCAAGCCTCGATGGTACAGTTACTTATGAACTCGTCATTGGGCCCAACTTTTCGAACTTGAACAGTAGGTGCTGTTCCTCGGGTACTATGACAACTTGGAACTGAAGTGCAGTAGATGTTATGCATGGAGGCGCCGCCGGTGTTATATTCGACATGTCCACGACGACGGCTCTTTGTCCTCTTGCTCGGCCTGGGTTCTGGGAATTCATGGGCGGCGTAACTCGTTCTCTCAACATCTCCTATCTTAAGGCGGTGCCCATCAACACCAGGGTGCGACTCAACAGCAGAGTGGTAAGTGTGGGCAAGCAGATGGCTATGATCCGAGGCGACATGACCAGCCTGGATGGCAAGACAACATACTGCACAGTGGAGCACCATAAAGTGAATGCGCCTGTGGTCAAAGAGCATCTAGATGTAAGAACAGCGTGGGATGAAGAATTCGCGAGGGAATGGAAAGCGAAGGGCATGAAAGAAGTGAAGAGCAAAATATGATGAAGTTGCCCAGGCCCAACGCCGAGACATGCATTCTGGATATTTGATTCATCATGACTATGGCCAAAAGCGGTATTGCGAAGCATTGGCCTACTTCCTCTTGTTGAACTTCTTGGACTCTGCACTGGGTCAGTATCTCTCGCAAGATGCGTCTCCAAGACATGGGTCTTACCGGCGGCGGTCCTCTTCTTCTTGGGCGCACCCTTTCCTCTCGACTTTGCAACGTTGAGATGCTCCAACCAGTCTTCCTCCTCTTCGTCGATAATCTGGTGTTCGGGGTACAGGCTGCGCAACTGGCTGATGGTTCCTATCCGCGGTGGGTAGTAGGATGCGACGGCGGGGCCCTTGAGGCGCTGGTGGAGGATGCGCGATCCTAGACGAAGGCGTTCGGGGTTGTATGTGGTGTTGAAGACCTTGCATTGAACCTAATCCAGTCAGTCCGCCGAGCACAATGCCCCTGGAGCAGGCATCACCTACCCTCATCAGGTCCAACACCCGCTGCCGTGGTACTGCCATGGTGAATGCGATGCTGGACTGCAGCGTTGCGGCGAATCTGAAATGTCGCGGAGGTGCCCTTGGCGCTCGCGACTAGCGCGGCTGAAGATGTCACCAACGCTCACCAATCGAGACTGCGACCAAAACCACACCCATAGCTTAATTGCTCAACTTCACCATGGCATCGCAGAAACGTGGCGGGGGCTTCAATCACTATGGTCGCGACCAAAATCACAAGAAGCACCAGCCTCAGCATCGCAATGGCGCAGGCTACAACACTAACCCATCGGCGCCTGAGCTGTCTTCGAAAGACATGCAGACGGGCCTGGTAGCTCTGTTGGACAGGTTTGTCGCCGATGAAACTACCATGGGTGCAGACAAAGACATGCTCCACCATGCGCACCAACTGCGCCGACTGCTCTGCGCCCGAAACGATTCAGCCTCTGCCAAAGCGAAGCGCGAGCTTGACCAAAAGAGGCCTGACAAGGCAGTCAAGGTCGCCATACCCGATTACGTCGAGCGAAAAGTACGAGTCGCCCAAGATCTGCCTCCCCTACCGCCCATCAATGAACCCCATCTCCACGAAGCCGTTTTCACTCATCGCTCCGCCATCTTCGATCCCAGCATTCCAGGCTCAACGCTCGGCGAGGACCTCAGTCTAGACTACGAACGACTCGAACTACTAGGCGACGCCTATATCGAACTCATCGCCTCCCGCGCCCTCTACAACCGCTTCCCACATGTCGACGTGCCAGAGCTATGCATGTGGCGCGAACGACTAGTCGAGAATGTGACCCTGGGCAAGTTCTCCAACGCCTACGGCTTTCCAGACCGACTGAAGCACCGCGCTGTGTGGGACAAGAACTCCAAGCAATACCAGAAGGTAGTCGCCGACATCGTCGAAGCCTATGTTGCAGCCGTCGTGCTATCAGACCCAGAGAACGGATTCGAGGCCGCCGAAGCATGGCTTACTGAGCTCTGGGCACCACAACTCCTAGGCTTCAGGGAGAAGATTATCGAGAACCCTCAGGCTAGAGACGAGCTGAACAAGCTTGTGCTCGGCAAAGGCGTCAAGCTCCTTACCAAAGAGGAGAGGCCTATGACATACGACTCCAACAGCGTGCAGTGCTACCATATCGGCATCTACCTTACTGGGTGGGGCTACAAGGATGAATGGCTCGGGAGCGGCGATGGCCAGAACAAAGTGCAAGCCGGTGTTGCCGCGGCTGCCGATGCCCTGAAGCGGAACGGTCCGGTCTTGCAGGACGCTGTACGGCAAAAGAATGAGCTGAGAGCGGCACGGCTGAAAGAGCAAGAGGAGAAGGAAAATGCTGCAGGGGGCACTGAGCAGCAAGCGACCCTCAATCCCAAAGAGTCAAATGGTAAAGCAGAAGTGTCAGACGGACAGGGTAACAGTGAAAAGAAGCGGAAAAAGGAAGAAGACGATACCTTACACGAGAAGAAGAAGCACAAGAAAGAAAAGAAGGAGAAAAAGCGCACAGCCGCAACTGATGATGACAGTTCCTAGATCGCATCCACGAATGTCCTTGAGCAGAGCCTTGCTAAGGAGATCAATTCTTTTAGGTGACCCGAGAGAAGTTTCAAGTAGACGATGGCCAGGTAGGTAGGTAGGTAGCCATCAAGACTTCTTCTTCTAATTGATGTTTTGACGATACCCGTCAACAGTTTTGCCGGCTATTCGACTCTCCGTCTATCGCGGCACATTCTATCGTTGAGAAGCTGAGTAGCTGCAAGGTAATGCCCTCCAAGCAACATGTGTCTAAGAAGACATCGTAGTTTACCGGAGCGTATAGAACACCTTGTCTGCCTTTGAGCTAGATCGATGGGCAGGTACACTGCAATCAAAGTTTCGGTAGCCCGTAGTATAGCTCAAACATGAAGATTGTATTCTCGTCATCCATCGAATGCCCGACTATAACCTAGCGTGTTACGCGCATCTTCTCTTTTGACCGCAAGTCTCTGGTATGCCCGCCTTGAACGCCATATAATTTCCTTGGATTCTCTCTACTTCTTCAGTGCTCGGCCCGCGATGTCCTTGCGGTACTGCATGCCGTCAAAGTGTATGCACTCCACGCCCTTGTAAGCCTTCGCAACAGCCTCCTCCAGTGTCGGCGCAGTGGCTGTCGATGCGATGACGCGACCACCAGCAGTTTTGAGTGTGTTGTCGGAGAAAGAAGTTCCAGCGTGGAAAAGAACGACATCTGTACCGTGTCAGCATGGTCACTCGACTCCATCATCGAATGCAAGAGAAAACTCACCCTCTGGCACAGCATCCAACTTCATGACTGTGCCCTTTGCGTAACTTCCAGGGTATCCACCTGCAGCTACAACAACCGTCGCCGCACTCTTGCTCGAGACTTTGACGTCCACATCCTTCAACTGTCCGTCTGCACATGCAGCCATGACTTCAGCAAGATCGCCTTCCATGAGTGCGAGTAAACTCTGTGTCTCTGGGTCGCCGAAACGAACGTTGTATTCCAATACCTTGGGTCCGTTCTTGGTCATCATAAGTCCAGTGAATAGTACACCCTTGAACTCAAAGCCTTCGGATCGCATACCATCAACGGTGGGCTGGAGGATGTCCCTGTCTACGCGCTCGAGTACGTCCTTGGGCGCGATGCGTGTGGGCGCGTACGTTCCCATTCCTCCAGTGTTCGGTCCCTCGTCGTTGTCGAAGATACGCTTGTGGTCTTGTGCTGGTGGTAGGGATTTGATCGTGCGGCCATCGCTGAACGTAAGGATTGATAGTTCGTCGCCCTCCAAAAACTCCTCAATGACAACCTCGTCACCCGCAGTTCCGAATTCTCGTGTCAGCATGATGTCTTTGAGCGCTGCATGTGCCTCCTCTTTGGTTTGTGGTATGATGACACCCTTGCCTGCTGCCAGACCTGAAGCCTTGATGACGACGTTGTGTGAGATGGAGTCGAGGTACGCTTTTGCGTCGTCGTATTTACTGAAGTTCTCGTACGCGGCGGTGGGGATGTTGTGTCGCTTCATAAAGTCCTTGCTGAATGTCTTGCTGCCCTCCATACGTGCGGCAGCCTTGCTTGGTCCAAACGCCTTGATGCTCTTGAGACCATTCTCCTGAAAGTAGTCGACAATGCCTGCTACGAGTGGTGCTTCAGGTCCCGGTATTAACAAGTTGACGTTCTTCTCCTTTGCGAAGTTGACGAGACCGGCAAGGTCGGTGTCCTTTACATCTGTTACGTTGGTGACTTTGCTGTTCAGCGTCGCGGTACCGCCGTTACCGGGGCAGACGTAAATGTGCTCGATCTTGGGCGATTGTAGGAGTTTCCAGGCGATGGCATGTTCGCGGCCGCCGTTGCCGACAAGTAGAACGCGGAGAGATTCAGACATTGTGTTTGCTATATGAAGGGTCCAGTCGTATCTTGAAGATGTTTGCGATTGGAAATTTTTGGGAGCGGAAGCGGACCCCCGCCGTGGGGTAAGCGTGCAGGGATCAGCGGGAGTGTGAGGTCACCCTCAGCCCTACCAGTTCCCTTGCCAACTACGAAGTGGCGGTGTTACTATAGTATGTCATAAGAACCTGGCTTTCAATTGACGTATCGCATTCCATTGGAAAACAAACCAGACTACGGGGTATCGATCTAAGAATGATGTACACACGCAAGATTGCGCGCTGCATAGTATGGCAACACAAACTCCATGTCTACACGACGATGGATCTGCCTTCGTGCAGTCGTCCAGAAGACTGCTTGCATCTGCATTTACACCTGCAGCCTTTCCTCAGAGAACCATACCAATAGTCCTTTAGGCTCGCGTCAAGCNGGAGTATCTGCACAGAAACAAGGATATAGATGATCTGCCGCCTTGTGCTCTCCTCGTGCGTCGCAAACCAGTAGAGCATGAAGATGGAGATGGATCTCAACAACATCCATGTGATATCGTAAAGAAGGTAGCCGACGACAGACGACCATCCGTCATGCTCGCACTTTTCAGAGCATTCTTGCGTATTGGTTGTATGGCGGGAAGCGCTCCTTGATGATTGCTGATCCAGTCTGCTGAGGGCGTCGAGTCCTGACGATCTCCGTCGTGAGACACCTGGCATAAAGTCACATCAGCCCAGGCCGTTGTGATTCTGCTTTGCCTTCATGAAGAGCTGACCTAGCACATCGTTTTGCGCTGGGCCAGGACTCGGCATGTATCCTTGCTGATGCTGATGCATGCTGGGCATAGGGTGGGTGTTGTGGTTGTGGATGCTGAAGCCGGCGTCTTGCTCGCGCTGTTGACCGAAGAGTTCTCGCAGCGACAGTTGGCGACCCATGGGGGCGGAGGACGCGGCTTCGGCGGGTTCGGTCGCCTTGGCAGTGGGCTCAAGGGCTTCGCGACTCGCTCTTGCCTTGTCGGCAATATCCATCATCTTTGCGGCAGTCTCGACACGGCAGTTGGCGGTGGAGGCAGGCGGCGGGTCGGCGAAGATCCAGATGCCGTAGACCTGCTCGCCCTGGATGATGACATAAGGGTCTGATATCTCCATCTCTTCGCTGCTTGTGAGCTCCTGGTAAAAGTTGTCTAGGCCGCGGCGGTTGAGGATAATGGCGCAGTATCGCTCAGCGCCAATGGGGGAAGGGGGGAGCTGGCAGATGAAGAGTGTGCCCTCAATGCCCATCTTCTCCCATGACTGCGTTTCGAGGTTGAAGGTATACAGGGCGGCATACGGAGTGACATGCTCGATGGATAGCAGATCGGCGTACTGGCGACGGAGGACGGAGAAGTTGAGCTCTTCGTTGGACCGCGGAGGTGGGAGGGGCACGTCGACGGCAGGCGGCGCGTCTGTCTCGTAGTCTGACGGCTGTGGCGGCGGCTGGGGCTGGTTCGCGCGGGCTTTGCGGTGTGGCGCCATGTCTGGTTGAGGATATGGTGGTGGTGAAGGAGAATGGGCTGCGAGTGGGTTTGGGTCAGTCGGGCACTGTGGGAGAGCTCCTGTATGCAGCCTGCGCGGCATGTCGAGGAAAGCTTGGGCCTGTCAACGCACCGCCATAGCATAGCCCTAGCCCTGCCCTGTCCGCGCCTTCACCATCGTCATTGCTAACAGCGGCCTGTGGCTCAACTGCCCGCTTAATCGCATCAAGTCGTCACTATGGGGCGCCCGCGCCTTCACTCACGCAGACCCTGCATCCCCTCCCTGCAAACCCCCGGCACCTCTCCGTCACCCGTACCCGCCGCCATCCTTCTGCCCTCACCCCGCCATGGCGCCCGAAGCAGCCTCTTCTGTGCGCTCCACCGAGCGCCTGGATGCGAGTATCCCTGGCGCTTTCCTTGATCCGCGCACTCCAAGCATAGCTTCCATCACCACGCACCAGACGTCCCTCTCGCAAGCCCTCTACGAGCGCCGCGCCGAATACACGCGACCGCGCAATGTGCGCATCAAAGTCGGCACCTGGAACACGGGCGCCCAAAAGGGCACCGAGCAGGACATTGGCAAGTGGTTCATCCAGGGCAAGGGCATTGAAGAGTCGCTCGCTGGGCTCGGCGTGTCTGACCCTGGGGAGCACGGCAAGGGCGGCAGAGAGAGCGTCCCAGCGCAAGAAGCACGACATAGCACGCGGGAGCCGACTGTCCCTCACCACGAAGCAGGCGAGGTCCCGGGCGGAGAGGACATCGATATCTATGCGCTTGGTCTGCAGGAAATTGTCGACATCACATCCGCCGCAGAGGCTCTGAGACCGTACACCGACCCCACCACGGCCAACAAATGGAAAGCGTCGCTCGAGGCTATTCTGCCCAAAGGTTATCAGCTGGTTTCTGAGCAGCAGCTGATTGGCCTATGGCTGGTCATCTATGCCTCCCCAGAAGTCGTACCGCAGATCAAGAATGTTAGTACCACCAGTGTGGGTACTGGCTTGATGGGCTACATGGGCAACAAGGGTGCTGTAACAACCCGCATAGTCTTGGGAGAGACAACGCGACTTGTCTTCATAAACTCGCACCTGGCTGCTGGTGCAGACAAGGCATCCTTGGACAGGAGGAATTGGGACGCTGCTCAGATCAACTCCCGAACGCGCTTCGACCCCATCGTTGACGCCTTGGGATCTTCGCAAAACACAGGTGAGGGTCTGGGTGAAGAAGACTTTGCCTTTTGGTTCGGCGACCTAAATTATCGTCTCAACGGTATGCCGGGCGACGACGTGCGTCGCCTGCTCACGATTCACACAAAAGACATGGACAAAGAAGGAGACCATGGTCGGTCGTCTACATCTGGTGATTCCGCATATGGCTCAAAGCACTCGTCTGAGGATACGCGCGACGCCGTTCCCGAGCCAGCAGAACTCGATCCCGCTTCGCTGCAAACCACCATCTCGTCGTTGCTGCCGCACGACGAATTGCACCAGATGATGAAAGGCGGCAAGGCTTTCTACGATGGGTGGGAAGAGGGCCCTGTCCGGTTCCTACCGTCCTATAAGTACGACATCGGAAAGGTTGGCGTTTTCGACTCAAGCGAGAAGCGCCGCTGTCCCAGTTGGTGCGATCGCATCCTCTACAGGACACGAGCATCCAAACAGCAATATGACAGGCGGATAGAGGATCAAGAAGCAGCGCGCAAACACGACGAAGAGATGAAGTTGAAGGGTATCGACGTACCAGGAGACTACGATGTCATGTATGAGTACGACCCTGACACCGATGGGGAGACATACGACGAGTACGAGGAAAATGAAGACCCTGAGCCTGAGCCAATCAAAACAAAGGATGATCTTCCTGTAAGTTTACGGCACTGTCCCTAGCTCTTGGTGTTGGAAGAAACAATTGACTGACTGCTATCGTTTAGGCTGAGCTGCTACTCGAGTACTACACCACCCACATGCGCGTCCTCAGTTCCGATCACAAGCCCTTGAATGCAGTCTTCAAGTTACAATACGATGCTGTCGTTCCGGAGCTGAAGACTGCTATCCATGGTGAGGTGGCTCGTGAGATTGACCGTCAAGAAAACGAGGGTCGGCCGTCGATTGCGGTGGTAGTAGAACGCGCGACCGGTTCTTCGCCCGACGATCGGAACAAAACAGATAGCACATTTGAAGGAGTAGACTTCGGTGACGTCAAATTCGCAAAGTCCTCGAGACGCAACATCACCATTGCAAATACTGGACGTGTACCAGCTACCTTTGGATTCGCCGATCGCCCGGTAGATAAAAACCAACCTGCTGGCCCGTTCCCCCCTTGGCTCTCTGTCACTTTCGACAAAGCACAAGACAAGCTCGATAAGCCAAGGCCAGACGATATTCATCAATACTTCACACTCGCCCCTGCAGACGTGCTCAATGTCGAGCTAAAACTCAAGATCGAGAGTCTGAATTCAGTGCGCGATCTCAATGAAGGGGATGCTATGATCGACGAAATCCTCGTCCTACGCGTTGAAAATGGACGCGACCACTTCCTTCCTATCCGCGCTCATTGGCAACCGTCGGCACTCGCACGATCCATCGACAAGCTGATCAAGATTCCCGAAGGCGGTATCAGGAAACTACAGAATCAGATACCAGCCCGTGGCGAGGTAAAATGGAGCGTGCCTAGGGAAGTATTCCGGCTGACCGAGGCGATAGAAGACTTGACGGAGCGAACCCTAGCCGAGTGGGACATGACCAAGAGTGAAGGAGAGAGGGCACCTTGGCAGGATAATGCAGGGTGGCCTTTTGTCAAGGGTCGGAGTGGCAGCGGACATGATTGGGAAGACGAGCTCGCAGAAATCTACGACGCGCTCGACTGCGATACGCCATTCATCGATGCGTTTTATCCAGAGACCCGCAGTAAAGAGCGCGTTGAGATGTTGGCCGAAGCCCTCATTACCTTTCTGACTAGCCTCACCGACGGCGTAATTACTAAGAGCCTATGGGAGAAGTTGGAAGAAGCGTTAGCTCGCCGCGAGAAGGCTGCGAGAACTACACCATCTCTCGACTACTCCACTGATGATGAGAAGATGACCATCCTAGAGGTATTGGCAACAGCGCCCAACCACAACGCTACCTTCCTCCTCACACTATCCTTCCTCCAGAATATCGCGAACCAGATCACCGAGGTGTCAAAACCGCGCCCAGAGGATAGCAGCAAGAGAGCAAGCGTAGACATGAGCCTTCCGTCCAGCCCTCAAGCAAAGGTTAGAAGGAAGACACTAAGCAAGGTGCCGGAAGTCGCTATTCGACAGCTTATTGTGAGGAACTATGCTGTCGTCTTTGCGGAATGCTTGGTCAAATGGAAGGATGGGGGAAAGGAGAAGGACAAGGCAGCTAGGAAAGAGAGGATGGTTGGAGTGCTGGAATTGTTCTTGAAGCAGGACTAAGGTGCAAAGTTGACAATTGATGAGCGTGACAGTCAGACGGCGATGATGCAGAAGGTTATAATGATACCCGATCAGTATATAGACCATATCGATTCGAGATTCCCAATTGCTGAATTCAGTATCAGGAAGAATCACCGTTGGCTGGGAGCCACGTCTTCTTAATCACGGCAACGGGTAGATCTCTGTCGGTCAGAGATGTCCAACGTTCTAGATGCCGACAGGGCGCGCTATACCACAGAAAGAATAGCGCTACCATGCATGAACCCAGGTTGAACCTAGCGCAACCGAGATATCAAAAGTCGCGCTTCATAAAATCGCTCTGCAACCCCTTCTGCAACTCTACAATCTCAATTCAACGTAAACGCAGTCACCAAAATGTCTTCCGTTACCCCTGCTTCACAGATACATCTCCGCACACCCCCGGAGCCGGGAAAGAAGACCACGTCCAGAACCTACCTCATCTATTTTGTCACCGGAAATCCTGGTCTCGTGGAATACTACCGCACTTTCTTGACACATTTGTACGGTCTGTTGAGTCACAACACAGCATCTGATCGCGATGTTGAATTTCAAGTCTACGGAAGAAGTCTGTCTGGTTTCGAAATGAACAATGCTGAGATCAAAACGATGAAATGGCGGAAACAGCCCCCATATGGACTGCAAGACCAGATCAGGCATTCTGAAGACGAATTGGCGGATTTGGTAGAAGAAGTTAAAGAGCAGGGAGCCAAGGATGTCAGGGTCATTCTTGTGGGTCATTCGGTGGGTGCGTACATCTCTTTGGAGATTATACGTAGGTTGAGGGCACATGGAATGGCGGGCGAGGATTTCGAGACGAGGGTTGTGGGTGCAATCGGGCTGTTTCCTACAGTTGTCGATATTGCGAGAAGCGAGAGTGGGATGAAAGCTTCTGTAAGTGGTTTCCACCATTCATGTGAAGATCGCCCAACAAGTATTTGAAGGCGCCTCTTCACACTGCTCCTGTCGACATACACTAACGATCTTACGCAGCCATTCCTGAAGAACTCGAACTTCGCAACATTCGCAGCGCTCTTCGTTAACTTCTTAACTTTTCTGCTTCCCATTTCCCTCATTGCGAACTTGATAGCAAAGTTTATGGATTTCCCCTCAGACGCGGCGCAAACAACTGCAGCTTTCGTTAAATCACCCCATGGTATTCACCAAGCACTACATATGGCGCGCGACGAAATGTTTCAGATTGACACCGACATCTGGGACGAAGAAATCTGGGGCGCCGCCGCCTCCGAACCCGCGACCAAGCATCCGCATCCCCGGCCAATCTTGCGCTTCTTGTTTGCGCGCGAGGATCATTGGGTCGCGGATGCGACTAGGGATGCACTAATTCACAGCCGTGGAAGATTCAGCCGTGGAGATGGTGTGGATGAGATTGAAGGGCAGGGCGAGAATTGGAAACCTATCATGGAAATTGACGAGAGAGAGGGATGGCCTCACGGTTTCTGTATTCGCCATGGAGTGCCAGTCGCAGAGAGGGTAGCTGGGTACGTGAAAACGATTGTGGCACAGGATATGGCGAGGAAGTAGTAGCTATCAGATTCATAGTTTCCATGGCACTACAACCACGAACTCATGGGTGGGACAAATCCTTACCCAATTTACTAATGAGAATTTGGGCTGGAGCTCTGCAGTAGCAAGTAAAGACCTGTAGGTACCTTTCGCTATCACGATATGAGGCTAGGCCATGACACCGGTGGCCGGAGATCATCTTCCCCGCTTTTCGCCTACTCGCCCATCTCTTTCTCCATTCAGATCTCAGGACTTGTCTCCTTCATTCGTTCTCTGTGCGACTGTGTAGCTTTTGAACTCCAGACGTCTTTGCCTCACTATCTGCTAGCAGCGTCAGCGCTGCATCCACCATGACACGTAACTCCCACAAAACTACCGGCTCCCACAGTCAGCTATATCAACACAACGAGCTGCCTTGCGATGGATCCCTCCGCTACCTTACTCTTCACCGTGGCAGTGGCGCCGATCCACCTAGATGTAGTTTACAGACAGGGTCTGTGTTAAAAACAAAATTCGAAACTATATCGTACGTGTGTGGAAAGAGCACAAAGAACAAGAAGATCATATGCAATGGTCGTATTATCAATATAACGACTAGCCTGTCCAACGTACTACGACGTCTTAGACTTCCTCATAGGCGCCGTAAGCTGTGGACTGATGGCACCTGTATCAATCAGGATGATCTGAACGAGAAAGGTCATCAAGTATCGATGATGGGGGAGATTTGCCGTTCAGCGAGTCGAGTTCTTATCTACGTTGGATCTGATGATGATGACAATGGTCCACAGTTGTGCTCCTTGCTGGATGATGTCAATCGAATGATCGATGAGACATACGAGCATATTGACATATCATAAAATTCTTGTCCTTGTCTCGCAAAAGATGATCCCATCCGATCGGATACTCGATGGGAATTCCTCACCCACATGAGCTGCCAGGACTGGTTCAAGCGCGGTTGGATGGTACAGGAAGCCGCCCTTGCACAGCATGGTCAGGTCGTTTGGAATTATACCACTTTTAGCCGGGAAAACCTAATGCGCACAGATTTGTGGCTGATCAGGCGCGCTTCTGATCTACACCATGAACTCAATTTGAGTATCATGGCATGCCACAATGAAGCTTACAAGCAACGAAAGAAGGCTTTCGCGCGGATCTTCTCTCAGGAGTTAAGTTAGTCAGCGCCCTCCTTTTGACGTACTCTCAATACGGCAAGGCTTTTAGATCTTTCAGATGCCCGCAACAGAATCTATGCTTTCATGGAGTTACTAGAAAGCTTCGAACAGGTGCTCGCCATAAAACCCAACTATAACCTAGCTCCTCCTGGAAATCTATCGGCAATTTGCAATGCAGTACGTTCGAGAGACTAAGAGTATCGATATTCTGGATTTTGTTCAAAACCGCCCATGTTCTACCGATTTTGATGGACCTTCTTGGATACCCCGCTGGGACGTTGCCAGAATTCTTTTTGCGCCACGATTCCGCCAAGATGGAGTACCACTTAGTTTACGTGAAGGATCCATTGTTGAGCCAGAAGCCATAGACCATCAGATTCTATCAGCAAGAGGTGTTGTCACTGATAGCATAAGATTCGCCTCAGATGACTTCGAATATGACCTCACAACGCTGCAATCAGTGCGAGAACTGTAGACAGTCGTCGGTTCCATGCTTGAGGACTCACCTTATGAGTCCTCCTATAGGCTAGATGCTTTCCTAAATGCTTTGTCTTTGGGCAAATAGGACGGGGAATGGTGGGAATGGTGGCAGTCTAGAACTGCATTTAAGGCATACCTTCAAACCGAGCACGATGGAAGGGCGCTCAACGAGCCATCACATCACGATCATATTTCAACAAACAGAACCTTGGAAGTCTCAAGAATTCATATGCAAGGCACGCAATTTATAGACATGATGCGTGGGTACATTGGTCTAGCTGATGTTGTTGTTCAGAAGGATGACCTTTGTGGAATCATTTTCGGTTGCAATATACCTTGCATCTTGCGTCAAGTTCCTGATAGCAATTACTACAGATTCATCGGTAGTGCGTATCTCATGGGCAACAAGGTTTATGAGATAGAAGAGGGCATCGTCGTTTTTCGCGACACTCTAGGTCACGAAGACAGCAAGGATTGGGTTGAGTGGGACGTCGAAGAACAAGATATTTACCTATTCTGAGGCTGGAAGACCCAGTTACCTTTCTCCAGGATCGCTGTCTTAGTCGCAGCTTTGGAATTCTCTACGAGTCAAATGATGACTGGGAGAATCCTGTGTGGAGACTTGCAAATTATTTGGGAGGCTTGGGATGTCGCTCATACCTATTCAACCTTCTCATGTCGCTTGCGCGATTTGACCTGTCTACAAATCGAAAATGAGGGAATGCCTCGCCCCTACCTGAATGTCTCGTCCTAGGTTGAATTTAGACACTATTCTGCTGTTTGCTGAAGGACTGCCCCTGCCGTGAGCATAATTTCAAAACGGGCTGAGTCTTCCGACTCTATGCAGGACAGTGAGGCTCGTGTAGATCTTAGAGACCTTCACCAACTTATCTCGCGTCGGGTGTGATAGTGGAATAGTGGCTTTTGCGAGAAGGATGGCTGCGCCCAGGGGGCCTAAGATTAGGGAAGGCGGAGAAGCGACTCTGGTCGTGATTGGTCGAATCGTACGTCGTTGACGAATGTTGTGGTAGATCCTTGCCTTCCAGCCTTACTACCAACTCTATCCCTTCCTCTCTTTCATGGCTATTTCGATGATTGACTTTGATGGACCAATCATTTCTCACTGCCACATCATCTCTACTGAACCTTGTTTGCGTGTTCACATGCTTTTGATGAATATGGACTCCCTACCCTACGCTGAGCCTAGATCGACCTCGTTAATCCAGTCCTAACGGTTACGTATCGATCATAAGTACCTAGAGTGCATTACAGCGATGAGCAGAGTCATAGCGAGAGCGCAGGTAGCCAATACACATCATGCGGACTTTGCGGTCAGACTGCAGTCTGCTTGGGTAGACCCAATGATGTTAAGGTTCAAGACGGATTTTTGGACTTAAGCTCCCCACAGCTATGTCGCAGTCTGTTATCACGGCCGAAAAAGCTTTCTGCAATATTTCCAATTCGTTTCGCATGTTAACATGCTCATTTCTGGAATTCGTGGCTGCTTATCCACGCGGAGGCGAGATACATCAAACTACCAGTCAGTCGATGGAAACCCGAGATGCACCAGAAACTCAAACAGTGTATAGAAAGCCTTAAATTCATTGGAAATGAACATTGCCTTGCGACTTCTGATGTTGTGGGGCGTGTGCGGTTTGATTTTGCACGAAAAGATTAGGCCCACAGCCTGCATCGCCCCCCGTCTTACGCCCAGGCTGCACATCTCAGTCGGGTCAACATGAACGAGCGGGCCAATCAGAGCGGCCATCTTTACGATCGAGACATGAGTGTTGTATATATACTTCAAGTCGCTCATGACACCATAGATACCAGCCTATCTAACTAAACCGCTACTATTCTTTCTATCTTCTTAAAGAGTCAATTCTGCATACCTCCAATTTTAGCCTCAGCATCAATCATTATGGATTCATTTCTCTACCTTGTCGCAAGAGCCGTCGACGAGAATGGCATTGACCCGGATCACATCGAAGTGAATACTACGGACCCACTCAAGATCGCGATGTCAAGGAAATACTGCAAAGTCGGCTCATGTCCAGAATCGTGGCAGGTTATCGAATATCGACCCAATATTGCAGGAAACGTCATCTACATGCTCCTTCTACTCGCGCTTTTCGGTGGACAGCTGTGGTTCGGCGTCCGAAACAAGACATGGTCGTTCATGGGCACCATGTGTGCTGGTGTGCTTGGAGAGGCCGTGGGATACATTGGCCGCATCATGCTCAATCTCAATCCTTTCAGTATGAACAACTTCCTTGTGTGAGTTTTCCGATTGGCGAAAGGCGACCATGAACTGATAGCAGCTAGTAATCTTATCCCACTTACTATCGCGCCAGCTCTCCTAACTGCCGGCATCTATCTCTCCTTCGGTCGTGTTATCGTCGCTATCGGTGCTGAGAACTCGAGGTTGAAACACAAGATGTATACCTATATTTTCGTCGGCTGTGACCTGCTCGCTCTCGTCCTCCAGGCTATCGGAGGTGGTATGGCCGCGACTGCCAAAGACAGTCAAGGTTCGAGGAAGGGTGTTGACATAATGATTGCTGGCCTTATCTCCCAGGTTATCACCATGACCCTCTTCCTCATTTTGTGGGCCGACTTCGCCATCCGTGTACGACGTGCGAAGATCTCAGGGAGCTTGTTGCCCAGTCAGCCGCCTCTCTACGAACACCTTCGCTCTACGAAAAACTTCACCTTCTTCCAATGGAGTCTTCTAGTCGCGACCGTACTCATCTATATCCGCTGTATATATCGTGTCGCCGAGCTCTGGGACGGCTTCAGTGGTGACCTCGCCAACCACGAAGCTACGTTCATGATCTTCGAAGGGCCGATGATCATCCTTGCAGTGGCCGTGTTGACGGTTTTCCATCCTGGTCGTGTATTCTTCGATCTTTGGGTGCCTGCTGGCAAGGGTGTTAGATCGATGGGAAAGCTCGCGGAAGATCAGTCTAGCTCGGTCCATCTTACTGAACATGAGTGGAACAGCACGGCCTACCAGCGTGTTGATCAGCCTAGAGATGTAGTTTGAAGTGACTGAGTTCACATCTCTCAGTCAAGGCGTCAATTCGAAGATGTATATTATCAAGGCGTCAATGAATGAATCATGTTCGTGTCTTGTGACATAATTTCTAGTCTTTTCGTGTCAGTGTGCTAGCGTACGAAGTGTGTCAAATGAACAGCAGATAGTCGGCTCAGCTGCATAAGGAATAACAGGTCTATGCATGTTCTATCAGGGTTTATGAGATACGAAAAGCTCTGGAACGACGGGCCATGTTTCGGCATCCGAAGCTTGACGTGCACGCGCTTGACATCGGGAAGCGAATGTTTCCCTCGGGCCGTGAAGAAAGGCAAAGGCGGGATTTGCAGGAAGAGCATCGAAGTTGGAAAAGCGCAGCGCCAGTGGCATGGTCTTTGGGATTACCGGCTGCGAGAGACCTTAAGCTGGGGATGTGGCTGAGTGATCCTCGATGTCGCTAAGAATGGCGCCTTTCCTCTTTCGGCGTGAATCGCCGGCTCTGACCCTTTCTTCAACCTCGCCCTTTCTGTGCTCAGCCAACCCGTCAACGAAAAGTCTCGCCAAATATGTCCGTTTTCGGCGAGAGACGACTCAACTCTACAAGCATTCTCTTTGCCATCGCGAAAGATTCCTTGTTCACATGTACTATGCTCCGTTCATGATTAGCCGGCAAGCACGGTGCCACATATGCGCGTCTAATAGCCCGGTCAGTCCAGCCTGACGGGAATCATCCTCCAGTCATGACGCGCCGCCTCCTGTCAGCGTTTTGGCGACCATGAGGTGTACATACTGTTTCAGAGCTACATCCGTTTCGTCTTTGCCCAATCCGCGCTACCAACTGTTGTTATGGTGACCTAAATCGGGGACTTACACGGCCTCATCTTGGACCCAACCTGCATGGAGTCAGCCTTCTGATTTGCATTCTGGTCGTGGTCAGCAAGGCGAAGCCTCATCAATATGTACTGTATGCTTGCAGAGTTTCAGATGTATCACTGAACAAGTCACCATACCTCTGGCGCTTCTTTTCCTTATCTCCATTTTGCTATCGCCTTGTCCATTCACCTCGGTGCTGCCATTTTCTATTGTTTATGTTCTACGTTCTTTGTGGATGAGAAACCACATAGCCATTACCAGTACATTCCAAGTCTGCCGGACCCGTCTAGCACCATTATCTTTACTGTATCTATATCCCGCCGTTGGAGTACTCAATTCACCGCGCACTGCACGTCGACACGAATTCCCCTGACTAGCATAGCCATGGATGCAGACAGGCGGCTCTCCAAAGCTCTCGAAGCTGCTAACGATGCTCTTCAACATCTTTCAATAACACCAGACTTTGGTAGTCTAGACTGCACACATATCGATCGGCTACTCGCACGTGTAGTCGATCTCCCAACTGAAGGCAATCAAAGGAACAGCAGGAGAAATCTGCTTGTCATCCGACAGTGGATGGTTAGCGAAGGCCCCGGTGTCGTACTTCTTGAAGTCCTAGGCCAGCTGTATTGGCGGTTAGGCGAGCTCCATAGCAGTCAGTTCGACAAGTTCAAAACATCACTCCAACAACGACAGCCATACTCATCATTGACACAAAATGCAAACGGGACAGCGCTGGTAGTTCAACGAATCAGATACATCCAAAGATCCAAGGCGGATGCCTGTCAAGACTTTCTTTGCGAATTGTCAGACCTTGCTGGCGCTAAAGGTAAATGTCTCACGACTGTATGTGTAGGGACGATTTGCTGATAAAACAAGCGGACTCCCCGATGCTCAGTGTAGAAGCTTTTCAGACAGCCTCTCGCAGTCCGACGCGATCTACTCGCTCTCGAGACAGTATCTCGTCACTGGAAACCGGTCGAGCAAGTCTTATCAAGTATGTTCCGTCTAGCACAGTACCTGCTCCTGGGGATATGGAAAGCTTCCTTGTCGAGTTCTATGTCAAGGGTATCTGCCCAGGTCGTACCGTCGCGTCTCAGTCAAATGCGTACATCTCGTTACTGCATGTGGCAGAATCTTGCCCAAGCACACGATACGCCTTGCTCAGCCTCTCAGCTTCGTATCTCTGTGAGCAGCTCCCAAAAGAGAAAGACACTTACCACCAAGCCGAACTGTACTATTCTACACAAGCGCTTCAGACTCTGGCAGCACAAATCAGCGAGGGACGCTATTTTGACGGTGTTCTAGCTACTAGCATGTTGCTAATGCATCATGGCTTAATCAACAGGGAGGACTCTCCTCTATGTTGGTCTGTTCACGCCAACATACTCGATGCGAGTTCTCCAGAGCTCGTCAATCACCACTCTGATTCCGCTCTGTTCTTGCGCGCCCAACTCGTTCTAGCACGAACAGCACAAAGCCCTCATCAGTTGGGCAGAACCCGGCGACATTCGTTCGAGACAATGAACTGGCTGGAGGGTGTATCACCAATCGAAGCGGCTAAAGTCTCTACCATTCTTGGAATCTCGCCTCAGCTGCTTTCCATCATATCATCTGTAACTTTACTTCCGACTAGTCCGAATAGATCGAACAAGCTCATGTATGCTCAATCACAAGAGATGCAGATCCAAAATCTCAAGCAGTGGAGTCCAGAGCAGGAAGGGCCAGAGAAAGAAGTATTACTCGCTACCGCAGAGGCGTTTCGTCTCGCTACGCTGATCTACCTCCGTTGCCATGTCCACGGGTATGCTTTCTGAATATCCTTGTGTTTTTATACCCGCTAATCCGTACTTAGGCTCACGCGGTTCCACGCTTCCATCCTCGAACTCTCAGATGCACTACATACCTTAGTTCTTTCACTGCCAGTGAAAGGCCCGCTATATACCGCTATTTACCCCGTCTGGCCATTCTTCGTTGCTGCTGTCACCGCAAACTCGGAAAAACGCGACCGTCTATACCAACGCGTTGTACCAATACGAGAAGGCGACAAGAACACACTTCCAGCAGTGCTAAAGCGTATCAGTGGTATTCGAACGTGGCTTGCGAACCAGGACACAACGTGCCAGCGGCAAGACGGCTGGTGGGATGAGATGCTCAGTCCCAGCTCTAGCACGGTAGCACTGGGCCCGCACCTTTTGTGTTTGGGCTGAGCTGCTATCACACTTCTTTCGTTCCATCGATCTTGCGTTTCGAAGCCCACAAAAACTTTCTTCCGTTTCTCATAGCGAGTCTTCCACCATATATCTCCTTGAAGTCTATCTTCCATGTCGGATATCCTATCATGTTCACTGCATTCAAGTGCGTCATTTGTTCAATTTTCCTACCTCAGCACATCTCAGCATTTGGCAAGGGCTGCATTGTCGTTGATCTTCGAATCACTTACGCTATAACGTCTATATCCTATGTTACACATCTACGTGCGATAGCTCATGTCGCTCGTGGTCTTCATTTTTTTTTCCAGAACAGTCAATGTGGAGGATCGGATCTCATTTCTCAGGGCCAGACTGTTTCTTTAATGTGTATCTGCCTCTCCCGCTGCCAACCGGAACGGTCGTTTCGTTTCTGAATCATGGATATGTTTGCGCTGGTCGTCATGTCTCATTTTAAAGCGCTGGTTTGTTTTCCATCGTTGTTCGGAGTGTGAACACTAATGAAGCCCTTCCGGCGTCACAATCCGCTCAACTCGCTCAACTGGCCTATGCCTCGGCTTAGACTTCCTGCAGCGCCAACAGCAACGAGATAGAGAGAAGCATAGATGAGCTATACTGGAGCAAATGAACAACATGATGGCTATGAAAACTCCATCAGCTGTCAAGTCGTAGTGTGCTATCCCATCGCCGATACTGAGTCGTTGAATGGGAATACTGGGGCCGGCTGAAAGTGACGGCGGTGGTGTGCATTCAGCAACGATATAGCCGGTATCGATGATGTAATTTGTGAGATAATTATGCCGATGTATATTGACAGTGCTACACACCGATGGATTGCTAGCCATGGTATCGTATTTCCAAGCTTTGGAGAAACCATTGGTGGCGGATTCATTACGAGCTTCTTTCGTTTGTCTTATTGCATTGGCTTGAGCTTCTTCCTTGTGTATGTTGAACCAGTATTTATCCTCCCTTTCCTTAATCAGCAAGAGGCCGTAGGTTTTGGCCTTGCGAATGCACTCTAGGGTTGGAAAGGAGCAGTCTGCTTCTACAATTAGAGGGTGGGCTACATCAGAATTGATGTACCAGCATATGTCATTGGTGGCGACTAGGACAGACATGATGAGTGTCGTGAGCCATGTCGCGACACTGGTCGCTGCTTCGATCGCGACTTTCATGTGAAGTGCAGTGAGTTTGAGAAGCTTGCACTATGTGCGCAGCGTCGGTAACAGACGTGTTGGCGAAGCTGAAGGATACTTGAACAGCGACCGTGAAGGTGAAGTTGTCGCAGGGCGAAGCTATCGTTGATAGTCTTAGAGATTAGCGACATTCTTTGTTCTTTGGTGATTGTTTATGTGTTGATCATACAGTCCAGGTTCAGCTTATATGAGCACAAAGCAAGTGCAGCACAAACAGGTAAAGCTCGTATTAGACTTTTGACATTGTCATTCGATCTATCGGTATCCACATTTACACCCAAAAACTCTGATTACGAAGACCCTATAGTGCGCCTGAATGCTCAAATTGCAAAACTACAGAATCGTGATATCGCTGCGCAGAAGTAATGTAAGACAAACGTGAGAGAGGTCTGGCGCAAGCATTCCGAGCCGATGGAGAAGTTTCATATTGAAGTAAGTAGTCGTTCATATCCAACCTGAATCGTTCCTGAGCCGCGTCTGCAGAAGTCCGCGGGATATTCGGTGTACGATTTCCCGGATATGTACGAAAGAGCGAAAGGCGGGCAGAGCATTTAGAGCAGGATGAAGAGTCAGAAGAGACGAATGAAAGTAGTTTCCGTAGTAGCCGTGAAAATTCCAGACGACCAAACTGATATTGCCCAAGCACATCGAAATCTTGGGTTTCGGGATATGTCATCGCTCGATTGGCAAGGCCGGATATCGACCGGTTTGGAACGTAGCCGGAAAAATGTACACGAAAAGGGTATCGATCAAGTCCAGAACGCTTCATGAAACTGCCCACCATCACTCTTTTGGCTCCGATCGGATGGCCCTCTGATGCTGTGATTGCACATGTCACTGGATATTAATGACCTCCGTTCTTCCTGAAGTTCAGCAGTTGGGACAAGCTGGCTAAGCTGCATCCGCTCTTGAGGAAGTCGTGGCTTATGAGCTCTCCCGCGCTCGCTCGTGATTTAACATCGACGCAAAGGCAGACTGACAAGAACGCCTTGAGTTCCTTGGAAAGCTTATCTGGCTTCTTGAGACGAGGAGTGCCGTTGGTAGCAATGAGATACAGAGCCTTGAGTGGCTCCTCGTTCAGGTACGGTGGTTCGGACTCGATCATCTCAATGGCCATGATACCCAGAGACCAGATATCGACCTTGTTGCCATACTCTTTCTGCTTGACAACTTCAGGGGCCATCCAGTATGGAGTTCCGACCATAGTCGCACGCTTGCTGCGCTGCTCGGTAAGCTTCGCACTGAAACCAAAGTCGGCTATCAAAGGTTAGCAAGCTGTAGAGAGAGGATGTATGGCGGATACGTACTAATCTTGACATTTCCACGGCCGTCGAGCAAGACATTGTCACTCTTAATGTCTCGGTGGATGATGTTCAGGTTGTGGAGATACTCAAGTCCCTTGCAGGTCTGTGGTGATTGTCAGAACAAATTATCCAAAATGCATACTGCATAGCTTACCTCGAAGCAAATGGTCGCGATCTGGTCTTCGCTGATGGAAGGGTTATTGTCAATGATATCGGTCAAAGCACCTCCTTCCATAAACTCCATGACCACCCAAAGCTCAGATTGCTCTTCTTGCAAGAAGGCATCCAAGAAATTGACGATGTTGGGGTGTTTGCTGTCCTTCATGACGATAATCTCGTTCACAATAAGTTCCTTGCGTGGCTGGTTGCGGAGATCCATCTGCTTAATAGCGACCTGTGCACGTGGGCCGTTTTCTTGCATGACCCTTCTGGCCATGGGTGAAGTAGCACCTTCACGGATACGTGCAACATACACGGAACCACTGGCACCCTGACCAATCTTCTTCTGCTTGTTGTACGAGTCCAGTGGTCGTTCTTTGGATACAACCTCTCGGAGCTTCGCCATGACCTCGCTTTCGGACATGCTAGACATGCGCACATCCTTTCGTGCTGGCTCTTCTTTAGGCTTAGCCGTGAGAGCCTGCTCGGCCTTCTTCACTGCGTCACTGACAGGAGCATTTTGTGGCTTAGCAACGTTCAATGGCTTGGGTGCAGCACCTGGCTGGTATGGCTGTTGTTTCTGTTGGCTCTGACCATTAGCGACCCTGGGGACCTGGTTGCTCGATTTCTGATAACTATTGTTTGTTTGAATTGGCGGTCGTTGTTGAGTTGAGGATGATTTGGCAGGAGAAGTGCTGTAACCACTGTTCTGTTGCTGAGGTGCAGGAGGTGCAGGGCGCTGCGCAGCCATCTGGCGTGGTGCCGCCTGCTGTTGCTGCTGCCGGGGGTCTCTTGCGGCGCCCGGAGTTGATGGTGCAGGGCGACTGGGGTTGTACCTTTGGCCTGACGGGCTCGAATCTCGCGAATCGTAACCACCTCCACCAATCTCTTGTTGGGCCAAGGGAACTTTCTTTTGAGGTAGCGAAGCATTGTACGCATCCAGATCTGCGCGTTGTTGTCGCTCATATTCCTCTCTTTGCCTCTCACGCTCGCGTTCACGTTGTAGTCTGGCCTGCTCCTCCTGCCTTCTCTTATCCTGCTCGTAACGATCCTGCTGCGAGGAAGCGCTCTGCTGACCGCCGTAGCCTTGACTGTAACTGTCTTTGCGCTGATAGATGCCTGGCGGCGCTGGGCGCGGGGGAGCCACGGAATTGCCGCCACCACCATACCCAAGCTGCTTCTCCATCCCAGCATTCGTTGGTGGGGTCGGGGTGAGACTTGGGTATTGCTGAGGGTCCTCGGATCGCTTGACAAGCTTTTCAGTGTAGAACTCCAAGACCTCAAGGACAGCCTTGGGGTTCTTCGCATAGTCGTCTTTGGTGAGCGCGGACGCAGTGAGCAGCTTCTCCCATTCCACTGGCAGGCCGACGAAAGCTCCGCTGTTGGGATCAAATCCTACGTGTACTCTGTGAGTGAAGTTTGTGGGGTTGCTGACACCGCCCATGCTGGGGCATCGCTGGTAGATGCTGTCGATCCACGAATAGACATCGTCGTCGGTTTCGACTCTGCATGTAATAATCTTGGTAGGGCCATCGCGAGGTGGAGAGGAACCTTTGCTGCTGTTGAGAGCGCGGGTGATTTCAAAAGATAGCGGCTGCGTATCTGATCGCTCGACACCAAGGATGTCCCGCAGTTGGATTGTGTTGGAGACTTTTGACGCATTAGGGCTCTTGAAGAAGTTGAGCTCAAATTCGCGCAATACCAACCACCGGTCGGCCCAGACAAAAGATTTGAACAAGCCTTCATCCTTGACTTTGACCATACCCTCTTTAACCGTAGCCGTCGACGAGACGCTTCTCTCGGTCTGGGTGCGGATGAGCGACATTTGCGAACCGTTGTTGAAGGCAGGCGACTGCATGCTCAGGCCAGCCATGTTGCCTGGCAAGGTGTTGCTGGTGTTGGGGGTAAGGGCGAGGCGGGGGCGGTCGGTTGGTGGTCGAGGTGCGGGACCGGGGTTCATGAATTGTTCGCGAGAATACATGCTAAAGTACCGTGGTCAGCGGACGGATCGACGGGTGGTTGGCTGATTGACACGAAACAGGCGATGCTGCAGTCATGTGGGGGTGAAGGGGTGGTGTTTGCAGCAGACGGCAGCAGTGACAGCCAGGCGAAGAGCTCCTGCGTACTTACATGGGTGGACTATTGTTCACACAACAACAACAACAAAAACAACAACGATGGGAATTATACAATAGCTACAATAGCTGCGTGAGCGTTTCACTGCCTCCAGTGCGGCCAGGCAGTCGGGGTGTGATGTGGTGAATAGCGGGGTGCACCGTGCTCAATGAAGTGAGCAAGCAGGTAGCGGAGGCGCCTCTCAATGAGTGGTTGGTGTCTATCCAGTGAGACAGGAGCCTCGGCGGTGGTGTCGAGGACGGGGAGTCCTGGGACGGGGGTCGCGTCGAGTAAGCAGCAATGCGAGGTCGGTCGGGCTGCAGCACAGCGGGATACCAGTCCTGAAAGCGAGCGGGCGCTGCTGCCAATCCAAGTCGCAAAGCGTCGCACCGAGAGTCGTTCAGCGAGAAAGCCGCATTCGAGAAGTGCAGAAACAGGGTAAATAGGAGAATTTGGTAGGCGGCGGGCGAGAGCGCGGTCGTGTCTGGTACAGACAGTCGTGGTAGTGTCTTTAGTGGGCCCTCTCCTGGTTGGCTTTGGGGCTCCTTGGGCAATGGCGCGCTAAATTGGCACGGAACTTTCTCTCACGTGCACTTGACTCTGCTTCGGACGTCGAGCCTGAAAGGAAGACGCCGCTGCAGTAATGTTCGCGGTGTGCGCCCATTGGCTGTTGCAACACCAAGGGCTCGAGATCGTCAGCAACATCATTTCGCTGCATGCGTTTCATCAGCGGAAAGGCGCGACAACGGCAGAGGGTCCGGCTTGATCGCCCGGCGGCTCCAAGTACAAGATCGCGCTCAGCGTTTCAGGAGAGAGCGAGTCGACGTCTGAAACCCATCTGCGTGCCACCAGAACCTTTCCACAGCCGCCACATGGGCATATTTAGATTTCGTGCCGCTCGCTACCTGTTCGGCTGCTTGGCTGCTTGTTCAAAAGAAGGGTGCTCTACCAAACTATGGGAACCCACGTTGTGTCAAAGTGTCATTGTAGTCTGTTTTTATTGCTACCGTTCCCACTTCCCTTCCCTCCCGACCCATACATCGCCACGTAAATCTGGGAAGGTGTGGCGATCGCTTACACTATATCTCTTGCCATATTGTTTCACTTCCAACGGCGCTCGATACACCAAGTACAAATCAACATGTTTCAACCGTATTTTGCATGGTGCCCGCCTCTGACCCCACCAATACAGCCACTATCCCTGTCCAGACACCCAACCATGCACGTCATAACCACAGGGGGCGGATGTGCACAACCTCGAGCTCAACCGCAACCAGTCTGCCCGGACTGCGCAGCGACCACACTTTAGCAGCTTTGGTTCCCACCGGAGATTAATCTACTCTACCCCCCAAACGCCCAAGACGTCTCTTTCGGCGCCCTCGTGCTGTTTCTTCTTACGCGCTTGGAGTTCCTTCACCCTGCGAACAGATAACCCAACAGCTAGAGGGCCGAGGATAGTACACAGAACGATGGCCCATGTCACGACGAGAAAGATGTCGGTTGGCTCACCAGAAGTTTCCCCGAACACTCCTTGAGATTCAGCGACGCCGGAAATTAAGAAACCAATCTCTCCGCGGGCGCACATGGCAGAGGCGAGAATAAGCGGCGGGTGTAGCGAGAAGGGCTTTGGTGGGTTGGGTGAAGAGCGCGCCTCGCTCTCGGTGCCAGCTGACGAAGCTGCTGGGCGTGTCTGTGTGGGGGTAGCTTCTGTGTGTGGTGGTGCGGCTCCTACCTTAGGTGTAGTAGCTCCTGTCTGCGCAGACGGTGCTGGGTGATTGCTCTTACCCCACAAGTGAGGCACCGACGGCAGGCGCACCTTGCTCAGGATCTTGCTAGGAGATCTTTTACCTGTAGAGACCGAGAAACGGACAAGCCAAAGACCACACACCACCTTGGCAAATGCCATAAGGATGGCATAAACAATACCTCGCCAGACTATCGCACCTCTAAACATGCGCGTGATTGGTATAGAAAAGCCAATGGATGCGAAGAAGAAAGGCTGCAGAATCTTGGACACTGCAGGGTGGTAGTAGTGGTGGTAGATGGCTGCACCACCTGTTGTATCCACGTGCTCTTCCTTCTCGATCTTGGTGGGTTGGGATGAAAGCGTGCCCTGGTTTTGCTCGCTCCGAGTCTTGGAGGCATCTGGAGATGTGCCTTCAGAGCTTTCAAGAACTGATCCAGAAGCTGCTGGGCTCTTTTCAGCCACTGGGGTTGTGGCCAAAGTACTAGCAGGGTGAGGTACGTCAGAATCCCACCAGCTGATGCTAGCTCCTGCAATGTACGCAGCAAACAGATTCGACGTGCCTGCATATGTAGCCCCCGCGACGAGACCAATGAGAATTAGCGTGTGGACTGTGAAAGCCGTTTGTGTACGCTGTAGGAGAGCATTTAGCCGTGCGCCTGGGTGAGCTTCGCGGTACGTATTCAGCCACACGGTCAGGGGCTTAGCGACGAAAAGGCAAACAATAGGAGCAACGACAGCAAAAGCAACCGAAACAAGTACCGGGCGGACGACCGTGACCCAGCTGAAGTTGTCACCGCCTAGGTTAGAGATGACCTGCACCATGACCAGGCCGACGACATCATCCATCATAGCCGCACTGGTAAGGACAACGCCTAGACGAGTGGTAGACAAGCCACTTGAGCCGAGAACCGTAAAGGTTGTGCCCAAACTGGTGGAACACAGTGCTGCACCAGCAGCAAAAGCCTGTACAGGGCTAGCATCTAACAGACATTGCATAGTGTAGGAGAGACCGATGGGAATTACGATTCCAGTCAGAGCGACGCCAGAAGAGAGAAGTAGATTCGCTTTGAGAGACTGGAAAGAAGTAGAGAGACCACCTGACGAGCGTTAGAACGACGTCATAGGGGTGAAAATGAGTTCAGTGATAAAGCATGTGACATACCTTCATAGACAAGCAGAATCAGTCCAAGATAGCCTAATTGCACAACCGTCTCTTCTAAGCTCTCAGACAGCCACTTCGCACCTGGAGTGCCCCATGCGATGCCAACCAACACCTGGCCTAGTAGACCGCAGTAAAGCACTCTGTCAAGGGCAGCATTGACGACATTGAGGAGAAGAAGAAAAGACGCGAGGACTAGAATGACAACGATGCCTGGCTCGTGGTATGGCAGCGACGCGGCATCTTGAGACGCGTCTACAGCCATGATGCAGGCAAGGGCGCTGGCCAGTCAATATGCGTGCGACGCCTGCTGGAACTGGCTCTATGCGGCCACGAGGCAAGTGGACATGAGTTTGCAAATTAACCAAGAGCACGCGCTACCTCGGACGTCCTCTGGATATTGTTTGCGTGTCAGCAACAAAGATTGGACGGAAGAGTTTTGTTACCAAGAAGACACCAGGATAGTCGCGGCCAACCAGAGCAGAGGTGGGCGGTCCAAGGCCGTGTGGATCCAGGGGCCCCGCTACGAGGACCAGGGTGCAGCGACAGCCGAAGCCGCGCCCGCAGTCAGTCAGCCATTCATTGTTTTGGCCCAAGACTACTTTGGAAAACACGCCTGAGCAATCGCCAGCAAGCATCGCGTATCCACCCAGCTTAGATATTCCTACCTGCATGCGCCCAGTCCGTGTGAGAGCGCTGATGCACACAGATCATGGCGCCGCTTGAACAGCAATGGGTCAAGGTCCAGCAGAAGACATTCACCAAGTGGTACGCTGCCTGCCACCCCCACCGCTGCCCCGGGTCCCTACGCTACTGACGACACCACTGCAGGCTGAACAGCAAGCTCAAGATCCGCGAAGTACAGATTAACGACCTGATCATAGACCTCTCTGACGGTGTACGTGCCACCCCGCCTGGCCCCCCGACATGGCCTCTCCCCGCATCCAGTCACTGACGCCCCCTTAGATCATACTCATACACCTCCTTGAGATCCTCAGTAACGAGTCCCTCGGCCGCTATGCCTCCCGACCCAAGCTGCGGGTGCAGAAGTTTGAGAACGTCAACAAGTCGCTCGACTTCATCCGAAGCAGGAGGATCCAGCTTACCAATACCGGTGCCGAGGACGTCGTCGATGGTAACAGCAAGATCATCCTGGGTCTGATATGGACCCTCATTCTGCGATTCACCATCAGCGACATCAACGAGGAGGGTCTCAGTGCGAAGGAGGGTCTGCTGCTGTGGTGTCAGAGGAAGACGGCCTGCTACGACGAAGTCGAAGTTCGCGACTTCTCCACCAGCTGGAACGATGGACTTGCATTGTGGGTGCAACATTCTACATGCAAGGACCGGGCTAACATTACACAGCTGTGCCTTGCTCGATATCCACCGTCCCGATCTCATCGACTACGACAGCCTAGACAAGAGTGACCACCGCGGCAACATGCAGCTTGCATTCGACATTGCTTCAAAAGAGATTGGTATTCCCGACCTCCTCGATGTGGAGGATGTGTGCGACGTAGCGAAGCCCGATGAGCGTTCGCTCATGACATACATTGCCTACTGGTTCCACGCCTTCTCGCAGATGGAGCGCGTAGAGAACGCCGGTCGAAGAGTCGAGAAGTTCGTGGCAAACATGCAGGGAGCGTGGCAGATGCAGAACGACTTCGAGCGACGCATGCGCGAGCTGCTGGACCAAATCGCCAAGCAGCGCACACAATGGGAGGACGCCAAGTTCGACGGAACATACGCGGATGCTAGGAACCAGTCAACCGAGTTCACAGCGTGGAAGCGCAAGAGCAAACGAACATGGGTAGCTGAGAAGTCTGATTTAGTAGGCCTATTGGGAAACATCAGGACGAAGCTAGCAACATATCGGTTGCGACCCTATGACCCACCTGCAGAGCTGAGTCTCGAAGCACTAGACACAGCATGGACAGGCTTGATGAAGGCCGAGCGGCAACGTTCCCAAATCATCAACGAGACAATCAGAGACATCAAGAACGCTCTACGAAAATCCTTCGCCGACAAAGCAAACGACTTCGCTTTGGCCCTCAACACACTCTCTACATCGATATCAGCGTTGGAAGGCGATGTTGAGGACCAGTTGGAGCATACCAAGGAAATCAGCAAGTCGCTTGCGCCTTTGGACGAATACCTCAACCTCATAGCATCTATCGATGAGCAATGCGCCGAAGCGAATATTGAGGAGAACGACTTCACAACGTACACATACGATGAGCTAGAATACGAACTGGGTTTGGTCCGCAACTCCGTATCAAAGAAACTTGCCTTCCTGGAAAACCAAATGGTTGCGCGTAACATGACCAACTTGACTCCTATACAACTGGAAGAGTTTGAATCAGTCTTCAGGCATTTCGACCGCGATGTATCCAACTCGCTGGCCGAACTAGAATTCTCGGCCGCTTTGGCAAGTTTGGGCTTGGTCTACGACGAAGCAGAGATGCATGAAAGATTCCGCGAAACCAGTGGGGGTAAAGACTATGTCACCTTCGAGCAGTTCATTCGTTTCATGGTAGATGAAACAGAGGACCAAAACACCGCGGAGCAGGTGTTCGAGTCTTTCAGAGAGGTCGCTGATGGCAAGGTCAGTCCATGTTCTTACATCCCCTTTCCTATAATCAATTACTAACATCCCATTAGCCATACGTCACAGAACTCGATCTTCGACATTCACTCGTTCCGGACGAAGTAATCGACGACCTAATCGCCACCATGCCTGAGCACCAAGGCCCAGATATGCAGGAAGACCGCGACATTCCCAAATTTGACTACATTACCTACATGCAGCGGTACATGGGCGCTGACCGTGCAAACGGCAATGTTGTCGAAGAAGTGAACGGCGAGTAGAACTCGACCAATCTCGAGCATAGGGTTCTTCTCACCCCAGCGTTTGTATAGCGTTTGAAGAACGAAGAGTCTGGAAAATTGCATGGATTGGATGTTGAGTTTAGCGTTATATCGTTCGGTTTTTGCATAGTGGCCGTTTTGGAGTCACTCCGTCGTTGGATATTGAGTACAATCAGGAAGGGGGGAATTGGAAGGCTCTTTGGAGTAAGGCGCGCTTGCATGTTCGATGTTGGATACCACACAGATAGGAAGAATTATTGAACTTAGTCATAATCACTTAGTTGGTCACTTCTAGTGTCCAGCGTCTTGACGACAAGATCACTGTGCCTTGATCAAGAGCCACCCCTGGGCAGGCACCAATCTCATCTCTCACCATCTCTCTCGCTTACGGTAGTCTCACTTCACTGTCGTCTACACACACTCTCTCTATTCGAGATTTCCTCCTCCACCTTCACTTACTTTCGGTCTCTCTAGGTGACCAACAGTCCGTGCGTTTTGCACTTACTTCAAGCAGACTCTCTTCTGCCACAGCTTACTTACTACTACATTACCTTCTCCCAACCTTCAGAGGTCGCAATCGGAATCCGGCCTTCGACCGCAAGTACATCGACTAGAACAGGGTAAGGTGTCATTGTACGAAACATATGGGAGACATATACTGACTTCGTGTCTTCGCGTCTGCAGTACTGCCTCTGCCAGACAGCGGTCGCCGCAGTCATGGCGAACAAGGCTTCTCAGTCCTTCCGCTTGCTTGACTTACCGGCTGAGTTGCGAATCATGATCTACAAGCCTATGCCGAATTACACCTTTCGTACCCGATACGTCAAGCGCAACGGCAATGGAGACACTACGAGTAGCTTTACAATCATCAGATATACTGCACCCACAGCTATGCTTGCTACATGCAAGATGATTGAAGATGAAGCCGAAGCGATCATCCTCAAGACTAGGCTGAAGATTCATCCCATTCGAATCGACGAGAGTCATATCCCTCTCCTGGGTTCCATAACACCTCGAATCGAAGCCGATACTCGAGCTCTTTACTTTCTTGGAGCCGAGAAGGGGCCGGTCAATACAATCTCTGAATGGTACTCTCGCATCCAAACGAACCAACATACAAAGTTTGAGGCCGCCTTTCCCAAGTGCACGTACGATATATGCTCTCTACTCACTAAACACGGGTATGTCATGGAGGGTGGTACACTGGGCGAAGCAGCCCGTACTCTGGTGAACTTCGTTCGCAAATCTGGATACATCCTTCATATTCGCGGCGAAAGGACTTGTTGGAAACCTATCTTCGCCATCACCCTGACGAAGGGCGCCAATGTCGAGACAGGTACGACAATTGCATTGAATGCGTTTGGCAACTCCGTAGTCAATCGTACGGCTTCTCCGAAAATCTTTTCGGTTGCGATCCATACTCTATCCACCGTATCTGCACGACAGGAATCAGCTGTCCGCCGAGGAATCGATATCAATCTGGAGAAGCGCCTTGATTCCGGTTGCTTTCTATCTTCACCACAGTTTTTTGGTGCCAGTCATATAGACAAAAGGTTCAAGGAAACACATGATAAATTCTGGACGGAGGGCGAGTGGGATACTTGAGATGGTACCCGGATGTTGTACTAAACTTTCAAACGGTAAAAATTCAACAAGCATGAAGGTCTTGGTCCACTGATAATTTGAACGTCAAAAGTGGATGGTCAAAAGATGGACTTTTATATTCTCGCAGGTCCGAGACGGAGAAAGTATACACCTCGGTCGTTGTGGGCTGTATCTAATGAACCAACACCTTAGATGATTTATCTCCCTCGCATCCACCTCAATTAACACCCAGCAGATCCGGTAGCTCAATCATATTCCTCTGCATCTCCTTACACATTTCCAGAAACTCCTTCTTCTCCATGTCAGTCGCAAACTCAATCTTTGCTCCACTGATGACCTTTCCCTTCTCCACCGCCTTCTCAATCTCCACCTTCTCCTTTCCTTTTCCCTTGACCGCAGCCTCAGCAACACTATCTTTCCTCATCGCGCGATCACCTCTGTCGATCGGCACTCTCAGACCCTTGATTTTCACCTCTCTGTTACCGTCGTCTTTCACTTTGATAGGGTTGACAGAGGAGTTGAGGTAAAAGGCTAGATAACCATCTCTGAAGTCGGCAGAGAAGTGGATCAGGGCGATTATGGCGCCTGTATCGTTGTCTTCCCAAACCCGTAGATTCTCGAGGCCACACATTTGCTCGGCATAGGAGAAAGACTTGGAAAGACCTTCGTGAATGCGCATTGTCTTCTCTGTCCGGAAGGTGGCGAGAAGGGTGCGACCCATTAGTTCGTTTTGGAACATTGCTGCCGCTAGGTACACTGTTAGCTAACCTCATCTCTCGAAGGAGTTATCCCGATAGCTTACCCTGTCCCGAGTCGAAAACATAATTGACCCAACTTGTTTTCTCTGTCCGTGCAGGCCGGTTGCCATGCTTGATATCGTGAAACTTGAGTTCACAGGGTACAGTAATTGAGACTTTGGCTGGGTTGAAGTAGCTAGAGTACGGAATGTACATTTGATCGTCCTCCATACGTAGCTCTACACGCGTAGTGTTGTCATCACTAAACGCCCAAACGGACGTCACAACGCGCACCGACCTTGTCTCGGGGTCAGTTACGCGTTTCCGTACAACGGCGATCCTGCATTCTTCAGAAGCTTGGATCATCTCGACGTCTCTGGGGTCGTCTTGGTTGATTCTGTGTGAATACTCCACGAGCGAACCGCGGCTAGTGGCAGTCAGTAGGCCAATCTAGCAAAATAGAAGGAATGAGACCCAGAAAAACTTGACTTACACATCACACAAGATAGCAGAGTTGCGAAAAGCTTCTTTCTCAAAGGCCGCTTTCTGACTAGCCGTGGTGGAGCTTCTGTGGAGTTTCATGATCTCTGGCGACGAAGGAAATGGGCTTAACTTAGCCTGTGAAGTTTGCGTGGATGTTCTCTCAAGCTCGTGAGGTGGACCCAGCCTCATCGCTGGAGGTGGAAGCAACGTTAGATGGCGAGTGTCATTCTTTTGACCCGACCCAGGTACCTCCGGTGTGCGTGGGAGAGGTGATGTCTTCTTAGTCGACGTCGATTGATGTCGGCTAAGGTGAGCTTCGTGAAGTAATGGTGATGGACTCTGCCATCCGGCTGAACTCGTGCCGGCGTCGGACGATGCATAACTGCTACTAGAGTACCGTAGCGATGAACCGCCGAAGCTGAATTCTGACACTCGTTTCTGATTGGGTGATGATGCTCTTGAGGTAGATATAGTCCTCATCGGAGACGATGTAACAGGGGCTTCGTCATCATGTTCGACCAGTAAGGACTGCTTTGGTGACCTTGGACACCGAGCGATCCGAGGGAGAGAGACTTTGGTTTCTGGATCTCTAGGCGGGGACTTTGGTGGAGACAAAGTATGGATACTCTGACTCAGTGGATTCGCTGCTTCAGTGGTTGGTGAGCGCGCAGGATTTCTTGCCGGTACAGGTGGCACATGCGAGTCCTGTGACGCGACAGCCAGATTCTCCACCAAACGATGTACCTCGTCCAGCTGCTGGTCGAGACTTCCAGTCGAGTGGTACATATGATCAACCCGTTCTGCCATTGGCGTAACTACACTTTCAAGACGAGTCATAGACTTGCTATACTACGTCAGTAAACGGAGTGCATGAGATTTGCATCACTAGCCTTTGTAGTGCTTCAGCCAGAACGGTGATAGAGCTTGTGTGCGTCTGTAATATCTCCCGCAAATTGGCAAGGTCCCCGCCCTCAGTCGTCCAGATCATTGTTTTGTAAGAGGTTAAGACCAGATCACTCCATGAACGCTCAATTGCGAAACCGCCAACAGTACGGTGTTTTCTGATAACTTGGTATTGGTCAATCAGCGAGTCAAGATCGTCCACCTTCTGTTGACAAGATCTCAGGATTGCGCCAATGCCATCTTTTGTTTCCTGACAAGCGCTCTGGAATAGTTCACCTCCATATTCGGTGTGCAGCGTCTCCGCCAGTAATTTTAGGGCTTTTGCGAGGCTACCGACTTCTGTCTCGACGTAGTGAAGCTCCGGTGGCGCGTCTTTCTGGCAAGCATAAAACGTTCGTCCAACTTTCCAAGCTTTCTGCGACAGCATCAATATGTCACCAATGCTGGGGACGGTCATGGTGGCGGATGATGACGGATCATGCACAAATTTGAAATATTCAACCAGGTATGTGAACAACACACAGGTAAAGATGCCGATAACGATTGGGGGTTTCCATAAGGTCCAAGAATTAGGGACGGGACACCCGGGGGAGGCTCGCGATATACTGTGGGTGCGGGAACCGTGGGGGCTATTGAGACGTTCGCAATGCAGCCTAGGGCAGGCCCAGCGCCATGCGCCTGGATATAAGACTCCATAGCGACTGTGTTGTGGAGACCGATGGCTGGATATTCCAGTCGACAAAGGTTGAGAAGGGAGGAGCATGGGTTGTGGTGCTCGACGGGGATACCACGTGGGTCAGGTAGCGCATCATCATTGGCGTCTGTCTGTCGACCACACAACCGGCAATCTGCCCCGCGTAGCTGTCAATACCTGTCAACGAGCGCTGGGCTCGATCAAGACCAACACAAGCGTAAGCTTGGACTGTGCAAGTTCCAGCAATTGTGACACGCATACGCAAGACGGATGTGTTTGGTTCAAAAAGCGGGCTACCCCTCGGACCGGCCACGCCATGGCGCCAGCCGTGCTGCAGGGTACCGTCAATCTGTATTAAAGGCTCTGATGTACATGTACAGATCCCACCTCATGTGGGATAAGATTTGCCGACTACCGAGCGACTTGATAGAGTAGAGGAAATTTGGAACCCAGGGTACATCTATAGACCTTTTTCCCGACCATCGCGTAGATGTCGTACCCAAGAACCCATGCGCCTAGAGTGTATAGTATTGTACAGTGAATCGCAGGTCGTTGTCATATCGTCATTTGGTGCTTATGCAAGTGGTGAGAAGAGACTAAGGCAATTAGCTAATGTTCCATTGAGTTCGACAGAAACAAGACAGAATGGCGAATTCCAAATCCAGTATGTAAGCGAGCGTCTTGAGAATCGGGAGGCCGCTTCCCCCGTGTGAATGCCCGTACAACACTCTTCTGTGGGTTCTGCCTGCCTGACTAGTCGCACGTGTGGGAGGATCTCATGAACGCAACTCCACTGGCCCTTTCTGGCATCTGAGAAGTGGCTGGGCCGACGTTCAAAGCCCGTACTGCTTTCCAACCCAAGGAGTGGCATCTGCTGTGCTCTTGTGGAAACGATCGAGGCCGGCTAGTGTACTCACCGGATCAGAGACGGCTTGGGCACGCTTTGGGAGTATCCAAGGTATAGAATCAAAGGCAGGTAGCCATAGTGAATAGCGACGCGGGAAACATCGATGATGCGCGCGATGCGCTCCTGCTTGGAGTCAGCGGAAGTTCGTCGAGCCAACAATTGCGCATGATGACATACCTTGGACTCTTCTGAAAGTTGGTACATGGTGTATGTGTGGTCGGCCCTGGGGTTGAGGAAGTCGAGGCGTGTGAAGGAATGGGTGACGGCGGGTCTTAGCGAACGATGTTGCGATGATGCGTAAAGCTCAAAGTTTTGGTGTTAGCCGCATGCGTGTTAGCGCAGGCTCAGACTAGAGCTCCAATATCTTCGAGATACATTCACCTAGTCTTTGACACCATACTCCATTCACGACGCCTTACGACTCTGACTGAATCGCCTGGGCATACATTGCGACTCGGGATACAAGACGATAAGCACATATATTCGTAACTCTCACAATGTCGGCCCCGAGTGCGCGTCACTGGTAAGTTGCAACATTCCACGACTTAACATATGCTAACGCATGCGCAGGGAACAAAATAAGGAAGCAACAGTCTACGTTGGAAATCTCCATGAGCGCGTCACACCCCGCATCCTTCATGAGCTGATGCTCAACGCTGGCCGAGTACGGAACGTCAATATGCCCGTCGATCGCGTCAACGGGCAACATCAAGGATTCGGCTTCGTAGAGTTCCACACAGAATCCGAGGCAGATTACGCGCCCAAGATAATGAACAACGTCGCTCTGTATGGAAGCAGAATCCGCGTGAACAAGGCATCAGCAGACAAGCAGAAGAACGTAGAGATTGGCGCGGAGTTGTTCATCGGTAACCTTGATCCTGGAGTGGACGAGAAGACACTGTACGACACGTTCGGCCGTTTTGGACCGCTGGTGAATGCGCCAAAGGTTGCGCGCGACGACATCACGAGCGCATCCAAGGGCTATGGTTTCATCTCGTACGGCGACTTCGAATCCTCCGACGCGGCTATCGCCAGCATGCACAACCAGTATATCATGAGCAAGCAGATTACGGTTCAGTATGCGTACAAGAAGGATGGAAAGGGTGAGCGACACGGAGACGAAGCCGAGCGTATGCTGGCGAAACAGGCCAAGGCTCACGGAGTCGCCCCTGCAGTACAACCGCTGCCAGCACATCTTTTCCAACTTCCTCCAGGTGCTGCACCAACTGGACCAGCCATGGGCGTGGATGGCCGAGGTGTACCTGGTGCACCAAGTGGGCCCGGCGCAGGATATGGACCTCCTGGTGGACCTCCTGGTTATGCTCCTAACGGACCTGGAGGCTATGGTCGACCTCCTTCCGCAGCTCCTGTTGGTCATCCAGGTCTTCCGCCACCCCCATCTGGCTTGCCCGCTCGCCCACCAAGCGGCGCTCCAACCAATTTCTTCCCTCCTCCACCCGGATTCAACGGCCCACCCCCGGGCTTTGGCGGCCCACCACCTGGCTTTGGAGCACCTCCTGGTTACGCACAGGCACCGAGGTAAATAGAAGAGGCGTGAACGGACAGATTACAGCAACACCACTTTTCGCTACAAAAGCGGGCGTCACACCCTGGGGTATTTCTCAAGTCGATCTGACCGGCGCTGGGCAGTGAGGAGTCAAGGATTGTCGCTTTGATGACGACCTCCTTGGGGAGAGTGCCAATCGGCTAGTAGGAACCAGCAGGGAAGGACATGGTCATGATTGAAAAGCATGGTATTCACCAAATTGCGGATAGAATACAGGAACATGGAAAGTTGATTCGAAGAGGCGCTGCTGAGGTCAGCGAAAGAAGAGACGCAGAACTAGGAAGATCAGGATACAAAAGATATCGGCGTCCAAACTCATACCTGCAGAAAGATACCCGCCATGAGCATGTCAGACAGATAGGCCACTAAAGGCAACAAAGGAAATATAGTAATATGCCCAAACTCCAACAAAGGAAACGATTTATGACAGTCCTGTGAAAAGCGTGTCGCCCCCTATTATACCCACTTGCTACGGTCATGAAAAGCTGACAAACTTGGGGTCGCGGGGTATCCCGTCCGCTCCGATGTTGTTCTTCTTGAACCTGTCCTGCATGTATATTCTGCGGGCCTCGTCGAAGTCGACACCTCGTCGCTTCATGATACGCATAACTTCCTTCTTCCCCGCGTCATCCAGGCCTTGGCGCGAATCACCGGCTTCCACGTTCCCACTCAAGTCAAATGCTGAGGACGAAAGGCCGGCTTCAATATCGTCGCGGAACGAGGATGGCAGGCGCGTGTAGATGGGTTCAGGGATGGGAAGGAGGTGTATCCAGCGGTGCCGGGTGAAGTAGGCAGCTGCGCGGTGTTAGTCTGTGTCGCAAGCGTGATATCTAAGGTAGCTTACCTGTCGCAATCACCAGCACGATGAATGATACGGAGTAGAGGATGTAGGCCATGACGAAGATGCTGTTTGAAGCTTTTACAAAGGTTTATGAGGTATGCGACACAGCGGAGGTCTTCGGGATTGTGTGTGAGGACTGCGAGGGCGCAACAAGAGACCCAGGAACTGACAAACAAAAGAAACGGATGTGAAGTGAAGTTGGCGATGGAATCCAGATGCGAGCCTTTCAGAATAAAGGCATTAGGAAGAGTTGGCTTGACACGACGATGGTTCGTAACCACGGAGTCGCGGACAAAGACGCTCGGCTGCACCGCCCCATATCGCGTGAATGCGTCGTCACACCTCCCGCTCCGCTCCGCCCTTGGCATCGGCGCGCATGTTGATCCATCCCCGAAACACGCACTAAGCGCATGCGGTAATGCAGACGAGGGCCATCCATTCAATATTGGCGAACTTTCCTAACGTCAAGCAATCGACATCGTCCGTATCCACATTCCATACAGACACAATGGCCACCACTATCTCGCACGATCTTGCCTGGGAGGTTACCAGTGAGTGAAAGACTGGGACACGAATTGGTATGGAACTGGGGTTGACATATGGCAGAGGGACGCAGCTCCACGCTCGTCAAGAGGGCGAACGGTGTCCAGTTCTCGCGCGATCCTCTTAACCTGAGGAACGTGTACAGCCGCAAGGTACGCATGGGTGTTGGATTTGTGAGGACAATGGACTGACTCTGCTCAGAACGAGGGCTCGATCGCCAACAAGGTACGACCACAACGAACCGCGAATGCGCCGCGCATATGTGCGAATTGAAGAAAAGGGCAATGTTGACAATATTGGAACAGGCCATCGGTGTCATCCCTGGCAAGGAGGGTGGTGTCACTCTTCTCGTCAAGAAGGCCGACAAGCACCACCAGCCCGCGTCTGCCATCCAGACCACCACCTTCGGCCCCAGCCGATCCACCCGCAAGTACGTCCTCTCCAGTCCACGGGATTGTTCGAACGACCGCAACCACTTCGTACTCTAGAATCCCTTGCTGACCAACGTAGGACATACTCCGCCATCGTCAACTCCACCACCAAGCGCAACTACCGCCCCGACCTCCGCCAGGACGCCGTCGCTAAGGCCTCCGCCATCCGCAGGAGCCAGAAGCCCGTCAAGGAGTCCAAGCCCGCCAAGGCCAGGGGTGCTAAGGCCCAGGCCGCGTCCAAGGAGGCATAGATTATGAGATACTGAAGAGCGTGGTGCATGTGAATTGGTTCGGAGTTTTACTTCATTCGGTTCATCATCTTCTGTGGGATTCGGAGCTCATGAAATGAAATGAGCATGGGTTGCATGAACGAATAAAGCTAGAGTCTTCACGACGAATTGACTCGGCGAGAAATGAATATGCTTCGAAAACCATATGCCGGTCCTGCCGCTTCAATGCTGGATGTGCACACCATCCTGCGAAGTGATTCTCGCGAAAGACGTTCTCCAAGTGTCACCCAGACCGTGCCCGTGCCCAGAAGCGCTCATCGTATTATTCACGTGGGACGTACAACCAATACAATACGCCATTGCAATTTGAGCATCGTGGAGAACAAATGAAATCTGTCCAATTATATTCCCAAACTAAGTTGTAGACGTCGAAGATTGAGCTTCTAGATATACAAGACGTGAGGCGTGTGATTATTTCCTCTACCAGCATGCAGTGCAAGCGTAAGGCACCTATCAGAGTAGAGTAAGACAACTTCATGCACCAGAGTGAGGCCATGCCCTTTTCGGGAAAAGACTGGACAGCTCTGTTATACCAAACAACTTGCACAACGGTACACCCTTGTTTAAGGCATAACGAAGATTCAAAATTTGTATGAAAACTAGACGTAGAAAAGACGAATCTTGCTCTCTTCCAACATTATCTTGCTCACGTCGTTGTGCTGTTGGGAGGCTACAGGGGACGAGGGCACAGACCATCCGACTGAGATTTTCGGTGAATGACACAAGGCCATTTGATAAACAACCGGGCTATTATCTTCCTAGGGCTGCGGGTGGGTCTTGGTCTTGAACAGCCGTCGCTTGTGTGATTCGGAAATATGTATTAGTATATCATAATTTTGCATTTCTCCATCGAATTATCTACTCAGCCTCTCAGGGGTTGTCATCTTCAGTAGTATAGTGGTCAGTATTTCCGCTTGTCACCATCACTGGCAACTCGCGGGAGACCGGGGTTCAATTCCCCGCTGGAGAGTATAGCATGCGTTTCTTTTTCTTTTTTGCTCTGGTGCAGTGAATCACGTGGTGGCTGGCTCGGACATAGTAGAGACAAACATCTCGCCTTTTTTTTTGTGGCCATGCCCCACGATGCGTCATGCAACTAATCACCCCATCTCTTATTGTTATATGCAGTACCTAAATAACGCACTGGAAATACTTCAGTTGCACTTCGACATTTTGTCTTTGCGAGCACTTTCTGGCGATCTTCATTCAAGATATCCAGACAGCTTACATACAACTCCTACCTCCAAGTGTTCATGCGTGTTCCCTTACATCCATCAACAGTCTAGAGTATCATCAGGAATCGCGGTGTGTCCTTCTTCGTTTCCGCATCCTAGGTTGGCCTTGTTCATAATGGTATGTCGTCAGATTTGCAGACGGGGACGGGTTATCAGCAGGCTGTCGTATATTCGAGAAAGTGAGTAGCCCTTCCGAAGCTTGACGAAGCGTATGATCATCATCAACTGGCGCTGCGGAAAAAGAAGAGTCAAAAGCTTCTATCTTCTGTGTAGACCACCCGTCGTCAGCCGGTGTCCACTCCCTCAGAAGCGATCCAGTGCCAGCGTGCCACATGAGCTGGCGCAAGGTCGCTGACGGCGCGACTAGTAAACATTGGCATCTCCCCTTTGACCCCATGCGAATACGCGTCGCCACGCGCTTGGTGAACCTCGTCATGCCTGGAGGTGCATCACCAGGTCCGCCGTAGTACCTTGGACTCAAAGTGCAGTCCAAAGTTACTGTTGTAAGATGTGTAATGGGATACTGCTGGAGTGCCTCCCGCCAACCGTCAAGCTCCGATTCATAATGCTCCTCGGGAACACGTCCGATTTCGTCTATAAATGACCTCTCTAGAGAGGTCTTGGCCATCCTATACGCCTGGTAGTCGCTACAGAATAGCGAAAGTCGTATCTTCTTTGGCAGTCTAGCCTGAACTAGTGCTGTGGATGTTTCATGGGTTGTCGCGTCTGATTTCTCGCTCTTGCAATCCGCAAGCAAGCTCGATAGTGCGGCATGTGTCTGAAACGTGACGCTCCTCTCTCGAAGTATTACGGGTAGAACTTCCTCACGAATGACTTTTGAACAACCTAGCAACGGGAGTGGCACTGCTTCTGTGATTGCATGGTATACGATCGCTGAATCGGTGAGTGCATAGTACCATATGTCGTCGCGCAGTTCTCTTGCTAGATTCGAAAAAGCGCCGAGTGGATTTTTGTTCAGCTCCATGTCGGTACTGGACGAAAGGTATTCGTATCCAAATAGAATCGGGAGCTGAGGGGCTAGATTCCTTAAACGTCGTCCAGGTGGCACCAAATTGCTTCTTTGTTCCGAGACGTGACCATCGGCTGCTCATGCAAAATCCGACTAATAGAAACTCAACCTTGGGCTCAAGGCCGCAAGAAGCGAGATCTGGATCTGTGTTACCAATGTGCCATATGTGGCTGAAGCGCGAAAAGCTGTTGAGGGGGACAGCCGAGCAAGCGGAACGCTGCGGGCCGCGGGCGTGGCCCAATCCAACGCTGGTCATGCACTAGTGGCTAGCGAATTGTCCTTCTTCATCACCAACGCACGGCAATTGCCCTGCCGACTCGTACTGCACACCTTGGATACCGTCTCTTCATGTTCAATGGTAGATGGAGCTTGTCGTTCGATCGATCAGATCGCGTTTCCTACAGTAGCCTCCCGTATCAGACGCACAAGCAGGGATAAGCTGGGTATCACGAAGCCCTTGTCTCACAGATCCATCTGTTTGCCCATATGCCGAGCGGCTTCGTCCATACACGTTGCGTGTAAAGGGCCTCGCCTGGCCGGTCAAACGCGGCCGCGTTGTCGCTGATGCGCTACGCATAGCAGCATTTTTAACGAGCTGGCGCTGCACATACCTTGTAGGCGGGTCGTTTGACGCGTAGCGATTGGCTATACAACAGCCTTCTCGAGAAGCGACTTCATCCTGATTAACAGTCTAACACCCTTCGGCAGCTAGTGGCTTACCGCATGTTTCCTAGGACTGCCGTCTGATCCACCGCTGTTCTCACTAGATGTCAGTACAAGGCTGATTGCTGCCTCAAATCTGGCATTCAGTCTACCGGTTCGTCCACTGTTATGCGTCCTAACCACTCGCACAACGGCATGTCGTGGACTCCGGTGGACTTTACCTGTGTTCGCTACTCAGCAGTGGAGGGCACACACTATTTCCATGACTCCGCTTTTCCTACCTCGATACAATTCTTGTTGTCGGGTCGCTGGGAGCCTTGGGACGTTAGCTACGTGAAGTAGTACGCTGCGCTTCTTTTCCTAGATATCCCAGTATACGGAACTAACGTCTCCAAGCAAGGCCCAGGATCCAGATGTCCGACGCGTCGCGGAAGAAGCAGAATTGCGACTCGTTCGGGATCCTTACTCTGGATATACTCCATGGCCATCTCCGCCTCCCTCTTCCACGGGTCCTCCCCCACTAGCCCCATTGCACGGCCACAACCCATCTCTACCAAATGTCAACCAAACCACAGGAGCGGGCCTCATGACACCTTCCCCATCTACGGTAGTCGAGCATGCTCCTCCAGGATCGCCACGAGATCACAGTACGCCTTCATCCGCGACAACTGCAAACGTCTATGCCTCTCCATACGCATATCAGCCTACCGCGCCGATTGGTTCTACTACAATGCCGCCAGAACCAGCCCCTACCGCCCAGACAGCTCTGGAAAATAATACTCACCCAGATCACACTAATGCGCATGCACCGTCTTCACAGTACATCGATCCTGCTCTCCGTGATCAATCAGCAAACCCAATACCAGCACCACAAGCGATTCTCTCGAGGACGAGAGAGACAAAGATCCTGCTCTCTATCGACGGCGACGGAATTCGGGGACTGTCTGCTCTCCTTCTAGTCGAATCGCTGGTGAATGCGATATGTATCAAAGTTGGACAGCGCCTCGACAGCCATCAGATCTTTGATTTGACGGGTGGCAGTTCTCTTGGTGGAATAATAGCCATCATGCTATGTCGGCTTCGCATGCAAGCTCACCGGGCTAGAGAAGCATATAAGCAAATTGCCAAACAAGTGTTCGAGAACAAGAGAGCTTACTTCAGATATCTTGACCCTCATGCACAGCTGAAAGATGTTGACGACAAAGCACTGGAGCAAGAGATCAAAAACGTGATTCAGAAAGAGTTAGGCACTTCAGACGAAGCACTCCTAGATGGACGGCCAGACTCCGGCGATGTGTAAGCAAAATATAATCACGAGCTGGACAAACATTCTGACCTGGTACAGTTTCGCAATCACGACACAGATGGATATCGGTACGTACAGGTTGGGACGAAATAATGAGGTTGCTTTCACTAACCTATAGAAGGCACCAACAAAGCTGCTCTGATACGATCATATCAAACACGGCGCATAACTGGACCGGACTTGGAACCAAACATGCCCATATGGCAAGCGATGAAAGCAACTTCTGCAGCCCCACGATACGTGCAATCCGAGCCCGGCGTCCCGCAACGCTTCGTGATTGAAAAAGGCCTTGTCGACCATGGGACTACAAAGAACAATCCGATTCGCGATATTCTATACGAGTGTAGAAAGCTTTTCCGATACGCCAACGACATGATGATCATCGTCTCAGTCGGAACCGGCGCCGGTCTCGATCGGAAAAATGAAATCCCTGAGATGGCAAACAGCGTGGAGGATAGGAAGGCCGAAGCAAGGACTTGGGGCGAGAAATTTGAGGCCGAACATGCGGCACTAATGGAGCGGAACTGGATGAAGTACTTTCGGTTCGATGTGACAGGACTGGAAGATGTGCCACTGGAGGAGTGGAGTCACGAGGATCTAATCAAAGAAAAGACATCGGCGTACCTGGCCCAGCCAGAGGTTGGACAGAGATTTTATGCGTGTGTCGACGCGATAACGGCGTTACTGCTGAGCCCGCAGGGAAGGTAGCAATGCACGACGATGAAATGTATAGTCCAGCTGTCCAAGGGCAAATAAGCCGTTAGCCATAATAATAATTTCGGTTCATTCTGCCACAGTGTGCATGCTGGACTGACCACAACGCCAATGTCGTGGCTTGCCACTACCCTGTTGAGCTCCGGCGTCGTGTGCGTTTCATCAGGTCCCCGCAGTATACCGCGGACCTGGCACGGTGTGATGTCGCGTCGACCTTCAGTTCTCCTATACTACCTCTTGCAACTTGTGACATCATATATTCGACGTCAAGCAGCGCGCCAGGCACACTGCAATACAAGCGAAGTGTGAAAGAAGATCCGAGCTCCTGGTCAGCACCGTATAGCAGCAGCATACGGAACGCCTATGACGCCATGCCTCATCCTTCCTCTTGGCCCAACATGCGCACCGACCAAACATGGGAAACGTGTCGCACATCCCGTTTCCCATCATCGGTCGATGCACCTTGTATACCCCGCGATCAGTTGATTGTTCTTGGCTGTGTAAGAAGACAAGCCCTTGGCTTTGAGTAACAAGCCTCACATTGGAGGAGAAAGCTTACCGCAGAGAGAGCCAGCCGCCTCTTGACATCAGAGGCAGGGTGGAATAGGTAGGTAACCTAATGTCGCATGGGAAAGAGCAAGAGACGGGTGAATGTAGGCTTTGCGGGTGAGAAAGTGTTATGTATATCTCCTTTCCTCTCTTCGTATTGTGCATCTCATACACTTCTTTTTCCTTCCTACTGCGTGCCTTCAAGCTTCAAAATGGCTACTGTAGAAGCAGGCAAGGCGACTGCTGTGCCTGACACAGAGCGTGACCCTGACTATGGTCAAGGCAAAGAGATGGATCAAGAGAAGACGGACCGAATTATCAAAGACGACAAGGTCGAGCTTCAAGACAGTGATGCTTGGGACAAGCTTGGATACTCTTTTCCAACTTGGCGCAAATGGTGAGTTGAGCTTGTATTTCTTATCCGAGTGCCGCTTTGCCGTGACATACGAGTACTGTGGCGGGACATCTTAGGAGCCTACCATAACCCAGCGTCCATGTTTGGTCACTTCTTCCAGGTCTCGATAGTTGGAGTCTGACACTAATGGTAATTATATTGTAGGCAGATCCTCATCGTAGTCTTCTTCATCCAAATCAGTATCAACACGAATGCTTCCATGTACTCGCATGCCGTTAGCGCTGTATCTGAACATCATGGCGTCAGCGAGCAAGCAGCCCGCGTCCCACAGGCAGCTTTCTTGATCGCCTACGGTATTGGATGCGAACTTTGGGCTCCTTGGTCAGAAGAGTATGGCAGATGGCCCATCCAACAACTCAGCTTGTTCCTTGTCAACCTCTGGCAGATTCCATGCGCCTTATCGAAGAACTATGCTACATATGTGGTTTGTCGAACACTTGGAGGTCTATCGACCGCCGGTGGCTCAGTCACACTTGGCGTACTGGCCGATATGTGGGAGCCAGATGAGCAAGAGTTTGCGGTTGCATTCCTAGTTCTATCGTCCGTTGGCGGATCTGTCGTCGGTGCAATCATTGGAGCCTTCGTAGAAGAGTGAGTCCATCACTACCAACACTTATAGACAAGCACCAACTCAGCCATTCAGATATAAATCGGTCGAGTGGATATTCTGGGTTCAGCTCATCATCGGAGGCTTCGTACAGGCTGTCCACTTTCTCTGCAACCCCGAAACTCGCTCGACGATCCTGCTGGACCGTGAGGCAAAGAGGCGACGTAAGACGGGTGAAGATGCGAATATTTATGGTCCAAATGAGATCCGAGGCGGTCACAAGATGAGCTTCAAGGAGGTCGGCACTATCTTCTGGAGGTATGTAGAGGATCCAAGACACGGATGCCCTAGTGCTAACGAAAACGTAGACCATTCTACATGTTCTTCACCGAACCAATCGTCTTATGGCTATCTCTCCTCAGCGGTTTTAGTGATGCCTTGATATTCACATTCCTGGAGTCTTTTGGGCCAGTCTACGAACAGTGGGGCTTTGGTACTGTCGGCGCTGGCCTTGCCTTTATACCCATTTTGCTCAGCTACTTCCTGGCTTACGCTTCGTACATGCCATCGATAATCAAATTCCGAAAGAAGCGCCGGGTAAACCCAGATTCTGTTGCACCCGAAGCCCGACTTTGGTGGTTGTTGTTCCTTGCACCATTGGAAACTTTGGGCTTGTTTGGGTTCGCCTGGACGTCACTCGGACCGGATTATGGCATTCCTTGGATTGCGCCTATGATCTTCTCGGCGATGGTCGGCATGGCAAATGTAAGACCTGAGATTTATCATGGCTGTGAGTTTACTAACAGTCTTTAGTATGCAATCTATCAATCTTCAATCGACTACCAGACCGCTGCATATGGCCCATACGCTTCCTCGGCAACTGGTGGTAACGATCTTGCTCGTGACGCTCTCGCTGGTATCGCTTCACTTTACTCCACACCTTTATACAAGAACATTCCGGGGCGACCCTTGCAATATGCTTCGACGATCCTCGCCTGCCTTGCTTTCGTGGTCACGATACCAATTTATATCGTGTATTGGAAAGGTCCGGAGATTAGAGCCAAATCGAAGTTTGCGCAAAGTCTCGACCAAAGCAGGCATCAAAGAGACGAGAAGAGGAGGAAGAGTAGCCTTGCAGGCATCGAAGGACCGTTGGGTGAGAAAGAGAAAAAGGTTCATCGAGAAACTGTGTAGGAATAGGCACCTATGGGATGTTGTATGATTATGAAGCAATTGCCTAGGCTGGCACCTTTGATGTATAGCGTGTGCGAGTAATGTCTTATGATAGTACATGCCAATGGTGCCATTACGTCTTCTGAATGGGTAGCGTATAGCTCGGGCGCATGAACGGTTGGTCAAAGTCCCAAACGGTCATAAGAACACGAAGTCGACAGGTGGAATGCGGCGTTTACGATGACCAGGGTTGCTTTGGTGTTTGACTATTCGATGGCTCGCAAGTTAAGTGGCTGTCGTCCGGCAGGCTCAGATTGCAGATGTGTGTCCTCGTATGCGGTGCGATGATGTTGTTTCTCCGAGCTCAAATGACACCGTCGCGTGCCCACTCCACCCTTGGGGTTCGCAACACCATCATCGTCTGGTGCCCGTTTCCCCAGTCGTTTGCTATGGCCTTGGTATGCCGTCTGGGGGTAACAGGGCCGATTTCGAGCAGTCGGCTGACTTACCTTTTGGGGGTCTTGCCTGACAAGTCTAGTGTTCACGCAGCCGAGGTCACGCGCGTGGAGCCATGGTGCTTTAGTCAGGCACACCGTCCCTTCCCCAGACGGACGTGCTTAAGATGAATGACGCCGCCGGCATTTGGCTGCGCCCCGCAATGCCACGACATTCCTCCAGGACGTACACAAGAGGCGTTACCTGACATACATCGTGTTGTCTCATCCACACAGAGCCATGACGAAAGCGCGCTATGACTTCAAGACGCGCCCGGTCGCGCACCCGGACGCCATTGTCGCGGGCGACAAGTACCGCTTTACCATCCTCACCGACGGTCTGCTGCGCTTCGAGTGGGCCGAAGATGGGCGATTCGAAGACCGCGCAAGCACCTTCGCCATCAACCGCAAACTAGCCGTGCCTGACTTCTACGTCTGGGATCGTGGCCACGGCATCGAGATCGTAACCAAGCGCTTCCACGTTGTATACGACAAGAAGAAGTTCAGTGCCGACGGTTTCAAGATCCATCTCAAGGGCAACGTGACGGGCACATGGACATACGGGCAGCCACTCTCCAATCTGGGCGGCACAAACCGTACGCTCGACGGTGTAAATGGCAGGACCAACCTAGGCCCTGGTGTGCTGTCCAGAGAGGGCATGGCCCTTTTGGACGACACCAAATCCATGCTCTTCGAAGATAACGGGTGGATTGCAGGACGCACGAGTGGCGATAGGACAGACCAATACATCTTCATGTATGGCCGCGACTATCGGGAAGCCATACGCGCCTTCTACGCTGTGTCAGGAAGCCAGCCTCTCCTGCCACGATACGCCATGGGCAACTGGTGGAGTCGATACCACGCCTACGACGAGAAGGAATACCTTGACTTGCACGATCACTTCGACAAAGACGACGTGCCCATGAACGTGGCGGTTGTGGATATGGACTGGCATCTGGTATGGGATTTGCCTGGTGGCGTCAATGGCTGGACTGGGTACACATGGAACAAGAAGCTCTTCCCCGATCCCGATGCTTTCATGAAGAAGCTGCACGATCGTGGCATGAAATTGACGCTCAATCTACATCCAGCAGACGGCTTCCGACCGCACGAGGAACAATACCCCGAAGTTGCCAAATACCTTGGCATCGACCCACAGTCTAAGCAGACGATTCCTTTCGACTGCACAGACAAAAAGTTTATGGACGCATACTTCGACATCGTACACCACGAGCATGAAGAGCGAGGTGTAGATTTCTGGTGGGTGGACTGGCAACAAGGCAACACATCCAAGATCCCCGGAGTCGACCCTCTCTGGGTGCTCAACCACTTTCACTTCCTTGATAGTGGTCGTGGTTCTCAGCGCCCTCTGATTCTCTCCCGATTTGGTGGCCCAGGAGCCCAGCGCTACCAGATCGGCTTTTCCGGTGATGCTATCATTACGTGGGACAGTCTGCACTTTCAGCCTGAGTTTACAGCAACTGCGTCGAACATTGGGTATGGTTGGTGGAGCAACGACATTGGTGGCCATACACACGGCTACAAGAATGACGAACTCTACACACGATGGGTACAACTAGGTTGCTGGTCCCCCATTTTGCGCCTACATTCAGACAACAATCCTTTCAACCCCCGCGAGCCTTGGCGCTTCAACGAAGAGGCACGCGTCATCGTAGAAGACACCCTACGTTTCCGCCACCGCCTCATCCCATACCTGTACACGATGAACGCGAGGAGTGCGTCTGACGATGAACCACTTGTTCAACCCATGTACTGGGACCACCCCGAGGCTGACGAGGCTTACAACGTACCCAATCAGTTCCGCTTTGGCTCTGAGATGATTGTTGCCCCCATTACCCAGCCACGCGACCAGACTACGCATCTTGGTGCAGAGAAGCTCTGGCTCCCAGAAGGCCGTTACGTCGACATCTTTACTGGCATTGTATACAATCGTGCCGGCGAACTCACCGTCCACCGTCCCCTAAACTTCGTTCCCGTGCTCGCAAAAGAAGGGTCCATAATCCCTCTCGACGCAGCCTACCGACCCAAATCCGGCTCTCCCAACCCAGAAGGTCTGGAAATCCTCCTTGCTGTAGGCGCAGACGGGTCCTTCACGCTCATCGAAGACGATGGCACAGGGCATCTTGTTGACGACGGCGGCTTTTCAATCATCGACGACGAAGGCCAAGAATCAGCCGATGATACTGTGCGCTTCGCACATACACCCATTACCTACAAGCAATCTACTGGCGTCATCAACATTGGCCCCACCACACCTGAAAACCACGCCATTCCCAAGAGCCGGTCTTGGAAGATCCGTTTACTGGCTCATACACCCAAGAAGGGTACAGAGATACGCTGCGTCACAACCTCCCCTACTACCAAGAAGCATGCAAAGGTCCTTTCGCACAAGGTTACTCAGGAAAGTAATGGTACGCTCATCACGCTGGATGCTGTACCCACTTCGCATACTATCCATATTGAACTCATGTCTTCTTCATCTCGTTCCTCAGCTTCTTCGTCAGGTCCGCAACTTGATGTTATCGATCCGAATCCCAAGCTCTGGGACATCATTGACAAGGCGTGGATTGAGATGGATAAGAAGTGGGATTACTGGAATTGCGTCAATAACGGAGAGCCGGTTTTGAACAAGGTCAGAGCGCTGCAAGGGAGAGGTATGCACAGAGGGTTGCTGGATGCGATGTTGGAGTTGTTGCTGGCGGACGGGAGGTATGCTGGAGAAGAGACGGATGAGTGGTGAAGTTGGTAGTGCGCTCTTGTAGATCTAACGTGCCCGATGTTTAGAAGAAATGGACAAGTAATCCCTCCTTTGAAAGAAGGTTCTGTCTCAATACATATGTTTGTACATTGCTGCATCAATTCAAGCCCTCTAATGCATCCCACGTAACATCATGCAAGCCAACTGTCCTATGGCCTCATCTCCACCTTGTCCTTGTGGGATTTCATCGCCTCCTTGAACCCATCCCTCTGCAAAATCTCGGCCACCTTATCCATGACCTTGCCCTCTCTCCTCCTACTGTAGTCACCTTCCTTGAGCTCATACCCAGCCCTTGTTGCGTCCTCCAAACTCTCATACTCCCAGATATTCGCCTTCATACCTACACCGTGATACTGGTGTTTCTGCAAAAACGCCAACCACGCCTTGATGACATCTGGATGCCCGTCTTGAATCTGGATAAGTCGGCGCATGGTGATACGCTCAAAGTTCTCTTGCGACTTCTTGAAGATGAAGTTGGAGCGGGGCACAGTCCAGCGCTCAGTTATCCTTGGGAGAGGAACGGGACCCCGCGCGCAGAGGCCCATGTAGTATGCTGCGCGAACGGCGAAGTCGGCGAAGAGGAGAAGGTTGCGGACGTTGTAGGTGCGCAGTTGGAGGTCACAAGTTGGTACGCCGTATTCGGGGGTGCGGCGTAAGGGGCGGAGATGTACGGCACGGACGTTTATGGGTGCTCGGAGGGCTTCGAGGGCTTCTGCGGTTTTGGGATCGAGGGGTGGTTCGTCGGTGGGGAGGGTGATGTTGTTTTCCCTGGAGCCATTGTTAACGAACTGCGGGTTTGGAACTGGAGTTTGGGAAGGGAGACTGACTTTGCCAGCTTGATAGGTTCTAAACCAGCGCGTTTGTACATCTTTAGCAGACCCAAGTGATCAGGTGTGTTTTGTAGTTCTTTCCACCGCCGTTGTGCGTCTTCGCGCGTCTTGGGCTCCCAATCTTCTTGGTCTTGATTGACTTTTTGCTGGCTTGCGTACAGGCTGTCGAATCGTTAGCAGCCTCTTACTTTGCTACTCCAGTGGGTTCGGCATGTCGTACGTCTTGAATTCTTGCGGATTGATCCCAGCATCCTCTAACCGCTGATCAAGTGGCATAGCACTGTTCTCCAGATCCATCTTCAATTGATCCATAAGCTTGACATCCTTGTCTTCTCGCGAATCCCTCTCGTTGTCTTCTTCTGCTCTTCCGCTCTTCGCTCGCGAGAAAGTCTGTGTGCATGGTCGGGGGGCGTGGGCAATCTGTGCAGCGCATTAGCAATCAAGAACCCCTCTTGTAGCAGCGTAATTGCAATAAAAGTACCTTCGCCCTCTTCGCCGGCCCCAGGAAGGAGCGCATACATCGTGGCGCGGCCATTCTTGATATCGTCGCACTCACTACGTCCAACATCGAACTTCTTCCAGAGGGCCGATGGCGCTAGTCACGATTCCGCTTACTGTCTTGGCAACATCGGAATTGGCCGCCGCCTTCCCTCTGTACCCTAGTCGTACCGTCCGAAAATGTCACATGTACGAGGCAGACTATTTCTTTAGATATCGGATTGTACTTCTAACCTTCTTTACTTTTACTCTGTTTCAGCAAACACCACAGCGTTCAAGATGGAGACCGTTTCAGACATGGCAGCTGCACCCAACGCCTATGCCCGCGCTACGGAAACGGCCAAATACGTACGCTCACAATTGCCAGAAGCACTGCAATACCCCAAGGTAGCCATCGTGTGTGGCTCTGGATTAGGTGGACTTGCCGAGACGATTGAACCAGAGCCCAAGGTCGAATTGGCTTATGGAACGATTCCCAACTTTCCAAAGAGTACCGGTGAGTACTGGACACTGAAACATGCTATCGCCGAGGACGTGATTCTTCGCATGGCACAAGCTGCGGGGTACTGATATCTTTGCTTAGTTGTAGGACATGCTGGAAAGTTTGTGTTTGGGCAGATTGGACCCCAGAAGACGCCTGTCGCGCTTCTTGTTGGACGAGCACAGTGAGTCACCAAAACATCGAGAGACTTTGTTTCGAAACAATGATATTGATATGTTCAGTTTCTATGAAGGACATTCGATGGACCTGGTCACATTCGCCACGCGAGTGTGCAAACTGCTCGGTGTCGAAACCATGATCGGTATGATGAGTTGCCAATCAATGAACGTAATCGACTAGCTAACCAGAAGGGAAGTCACAAACGCAGCTGGTGGTCTTAACCAGACTTATCGCGTAGGAGATATTGTTTGCTTGAACGACGTACGTACCATTCTAACGACGTTGAGCCTACTCTGACTGTGCTTAGCATCTCAACATGGCTGGACTTGTCGGCATTCATCCTCTGCGTGGCCCTAACATCGAGGAGTTTGGCGTTCGTTTCCCACCTCTATCAGATGCCTATGACCTCGACCTGAGGGTGCGGACGCACAAGGCCTGGGCAAAACTAGGGCTGGATAAGCAGCAACGAAAGCTACATGAGGGTGTTTACGCATTTGTAGCAGGACCAACGTATGTCATTCATGTCCTTCTCCTCCCCTCTACTTCGCTATGGGTATCAGACAGCTGCTGACTGTCATCAAGTTATGAGACTCGGGCAGAATGCCGAATGCTCAGTACGCTGGGGGCTGACGTTGTGGGTATGTCAACTGTACCCGAGATCATCGTCGCCAGACACGCTGGAATGCGCATTCTGGCATTCAGTCTAGTAACAAACGTTGCTGTTCTCGAGGCAGGCGCCCGCGGAAACGATGCAGCAATTCAGTCCATGAACAGGGCGGAACTGACTGAGCATCTAAGTCAAGGCAAGGCAAACCACGAGGAGGTGCTGGAGGCCGGACGAGAGGCAGCCAAGGACATGCAGGCTTTGGTCAAGCAGATATTGTCCGATCTCCACAGTCAGTAGCAAGAGTAACAGACGTCAGCGTGTGTTTCCCTGTAAGCAACGCGGGTCGGCATAGCACCAGGAAGGTGAACCCGATATCCAGAATAGAATATAGCATCCATCCAGTTGGCCAGAGCACGAACCAATCTGGCATCTATTGAGCCAGACTGTGGCCAGGCAGATCTCAAGGCTTGACGACCTTGCCTTTGTTTCGCTTTGCCTTCAACGCCTTGTAGTGGGCCTTCTTGCCACTCGCTTTGGCTGTCTGGATATCCTCGTACTTCCGCTTGAAACGGCCAGTGTCCTGTTCCTGGGCGATAACCTCCTCCAACATGGTCTGCTTGCGGTCCTTGTTCTTCAAGCGGCTGCTGTAGAACTCAGTGGCGCCTTCGATTATGGTACCGACTTGTGAGAATGCTGGAACGTCGCCCTTCTTGTTGTCCTTCTTGTAGTGGCGCTTCGGGTCAAGGACGTTCCTCATCTTGAGAAGCTGTAGGTCTCGGCGCAGTTCTGGGGTGAGGTCGGTCTTGGGCATGTTGAACCATTGTGATCCAGCGGTGGCCTTCTTCTCCTAGGCAAAGTTGTTAGCATGGTTGCCGACAGGATGCCAAATAAAACTTGAATGAAGTAATGCCTCAGTGTAACTATGAACTAATGGAGCCTCAGTGGTGCAGGAAGGCAACCAAGACGGCGCCCGAGTCTGCTCAGCTTAAAAAATTTGGGATAGATATCATCACAGGCATGCGTATGCATGGAGTGTGGCTTGAACGTACCTCTTGCTTCTGCTTCTTGATCTGGAGCGGATCCTCAATCTTCTTGATGCCGTTAGCCAAAGCCTGCTGCTTCTTGTCGACGAGCTTGGAATGATCTAGGCGCGTGATGTTGCCGTCAGTCTTTTCGTAAGTATCGGCAATATGACCGGGCTGCAGCTTCGGCAGCCTGAACGGAGCATCCGACTTGCTCACGGGCGGCGCTGTGGCTGCCTTTGCGCGCATACGGACAGCGGCTTCATTAAGCAGCTCCCGTATTTGCTCATCCGAGAGATCCTCATCGGTATCTTCGGCGAGGAGCGGCTGGTGCGTTGGCAACTCCATGTTGGCGTTGACAGGGAAAAGCTGTGGGAAAATTCGAGGTCGAACTTTTTGTCCCAAGAAGCTCGGACGCACGCTAACCGTTTTGATTCCGTTGCGCTCAGAACCAGATGCCGTTCGCGCAGACTCTCGCACGGTCATGCGCACTCGATGGCATTGGGGTTGCAACATGTCCACCTCTGCTGGTATGCTAGTGCCAACTTGCTCCGATGGTTCGCATCCGCCACGTCAAGCCCACTCGATGAATCTCTCCAAGTCAGCTTCATTTCTGTGCCGTCAGCGTTTGACATATTGGCTTATGACGCGCGCTCGCATACTCTGACGCGGTCGAGAGAATCGAACGACGAACAACTCATCGCTGGCATGGCCTGGTGTCTACAAGGCCAATCAAAAAGCGCCGTCCTGGCCAATCGCGTGCTCATGCCGCATGCTCGTCCAGCTGGGGCGGGACCAAGTTCGTCGCTCTAGCGTGGTGCCTCATGTGAAGTGTGCTGCCCTGGTAGCCTGTGCCGCCTAGGCATGGGTTATGATGCGCTCGAGTCTTGCGCCGCATGGAGATTGAATTGTGACGGGGGCGGCAGGAACATTGCATCGCTACTGTGCTGTCACCTTGTCGGGCCTTGTAAAGAGATGTGGTGCGACGTGCATATTGCGCATATAAGCATGGCTGGAATGGCGATCGCAGCATCTTCTTCTCTGGAAGAGGCTCTAGCATGAGAGATGCTACGTCAGAACATCGAGCTAAGCTTGCATCTGCCATATACTGCAGCTCCCCTTCGCCAGCATTTCTACTTAATTCTCCGCGTACCTGAGTAACGTTGGGGTCCCTGCTTAGCTGTGGTTCGTTGACTCGTTAGAAACCCACCAACCAAGCATCAACTCCGCGAATATATCCTCGCGCTGGAATTTGATTCGCCGGACCGGAGCATAGGTCAGTCGCGCCCTTGGTTCAACCTCATGAGAGTTGGTGCAATGGGATATAGAGTAATGCTCATCCAACATGGCAGGCCGCACGCAGCAACGCCCTCGCGCCCCAAAAGACAGGTACTTGCGCCTTCCCCGCCCACCTCGCCCCGGCCACTCAGACCGCACCTTTGACGGAATCACGACCTCGCCTTCCTCTCACAACACGCCCACCGCGAGACATTGAGCAGCCATTGGGTGTCGCGCGTCTCTTTCTGCACCATCCCGCGACTGAGGAACAGTTATCGTCCTCCACACGCGCCTCGGACTCACCCAAGACCCTGTACACCGCGTGACACTTGCGCAACCCAGCCCAAGCCATGGACCAAGTGAACCTCCAGGGCCACGGCCAGCAGAAGATGCGCCAGCAGCCTCAGCAAGCTGCGCCTCGCAAATACGATGGCCAGCAGGGCAACCCGCTCTACGATCCCCAGCAGGGCGGCCACTATGGTAAGTCTGCCCTTCCAGCTGCATACCACGCGACGCGGCTCAGCCTGTCGCGTCCACCATAAGGTCGTGTGCTAACTCCATCTTGCAGGCGCGTCTGCAGCCGTATGTTCTCTCTGCGCATCCGCGCCTACTGCAAACTTGAAGCCGCTGATATTTGGTCCAGATTGCCGCGCAAAACCACGCTCCGGATCCGCAGCTGTTCACCGGTTCCTGGCAGAACGTATGCGCTTACTTCCGTCGTAGCCACCATCACACAAGCTGACAACCCTAGGTCAACCAAGGACTCACTGGCAACTACCGCGACATTCTCAACACATACTGGCAGCAACAGGTCACGAAGCTCGAGACGGACGAACATGACTACAAGCTCCACCAGCTTCCGCTTGCTCGGATCAAGAAGGTCATGAAGGCTGACCCAGAAGTAAAGATGATCTCAGCTGAAGCTCCCATCCTCTTTGCCAAAGGCTGTGACATCTTCATCACCGAGCTCACAATGCGCGCCTGGATTCATGCAGAGGAGAACAAGCGCCGCACCCTTCAGCGCTCCGACATCGCCTCAGCCCTGTCAAAGTCGGACATGTTCGACTTTCTTATAGACATCGTCCCCCGCGAAGAGGCTCATCCCCACAAGAGGAGTGCGGGTCAAAACGCAGCTGTCCAGTCGTCGGCAGCAGTCGTACCTCCCGGCGGCATGCCTCAGCCGGTGCACGCGCAGCATTCCATGGCCCCACCAGACTATGGTATGCCTCAGCATCTAGCACAGCAGGAAGACTACCAGCAACCTCCCATGTACCCAGGCCCGGTGCAAGGCGACCCCAGAGCTTATGCGCAACAGCCCATGTTCGATCCCAACGTCTACACTGGCTACCCAATGGGTCAGCAACCGCAGATGTACTCCGTTGGCCAACGTGGGCCTGACCCGAATGCGGGCGACCCACAGGGCTATGGTCGCTATGGAGAGGCTGACCCTGACGACGACGCACAGGGCGAGCGGGTTGATGCTGACAGTTAGAAGCTAGGAGCTCACCCAGCACTTGTTGAACTGGTCCTCAGAGGTCTAAGGGCGGCGTGCCCCATGCTCTAATGGGTAATGAATTCGTGGATGGGACGAGGCCGGCATGCAGATACAGATACAACTACCTTTTCAGAGGGCCTTGTTGGATGCCCTGGCCCTATGACAGAATTTGATACGGCGTTTAGGTGTAGTGTTTTGGAACGGCCGCGGATCGGCTACTTTGCGGCAGCCTCACGAGCAGATATCCATGATAGAATAACAGCTAGCTTCCATGATTGTCATGTTCATTCATCAACAGCACAGTGAAGCATGCGTTCGCGGCCTCGGCGGCGCGGAAGTGGAAACGTCATTAGCAGCATCCCGATCCGCCCCGGTAACTAAACTGGCTGAACATGACCTCGGTCAGCCAGGGTCCAAGATCCACATCACATCACGTCCTGAAGATCTATGCACAAAAAAGATGGTACCGAGACGACCTACGGTCTAACGAGCCGCGCAAGTGGATTGCGGTCGCTAATCAAGCAACCCGAAGACGACTTGTTATGTGATGCGAGGTTTCTCACACATTCACAAGCGGCCGAACTACTACTTACCGCACGCGGGCTAACAGACCATCTTCTCCAACCTATGGGTCTGTACCTGCATCTGTTAACTAGCAGACATCCGACCTCTTCCGATCGCTCGAGGCACCGAGGCTCATGGTTGCGTGCTTGGCTGTCACGGGCAAAGTATGAAGATGCGCTCCAGATTTGGATCTATCAACTCATGAACCTCTGTATGTGAGGCTGAATCATCTCTACCAGGATCTCAACAAGCACCCACGAAACTAGAAACGTCACAAAGCTAGCCAGACTGCACTGGAGAGCGCATTAGACTGCCATTAGCTTGAAGCGCATCCCAGACATACTCCCGCCGGTACCCCGCGAAAGTGGGCCCGTGCTCCCACCCCACCTTCCTGGGTCCAACAGAACGGGCTCGTGGTGTGCAGCTCTTACCTACTTTACTCCAAGCCACCTCCTGCTTTCTTTCTCTCACCGACTCTTCCATTCCTCTTTCAATCTCCCTTTTCAACCATCACCTCTACAATCCCTCTCCTTTTGAACAACTTACATCACAATGGTCAAAGCCGTAGTAGCCGGAGCCGCAGGAGGCATTGGACAGGTACGAGCCCGAGAGTACCGCAGGGACCTATATCTCCGCATTGAAGCCGGTACTGACTTATCCTCGACAGCCCCTTTCTCTGCTCCTCAAGTCCTGCCAACACGTCACTGAGCTCGCCCTCTACGATGTCGTAAACACACCAGGTGTCGCTGCCGATCTCTCGCACATCTCAACCCCAGCAGTATGAGCCAGCTCTAGCCCCGCATATACACAGATATACTGAAGCTAGACAGACTGTTACAGGCTTCCTGCCCAAGGAGGACGGTCTTCAAAAGGCCCTGACCGGCGCTGACGTCGTTGTCATCCCTGCTGGTATTCCTCGTAAGTCAGACTCTTACTATTGCACGTGTACCACAAGCTGATGGGTGCTCAGGCAAGCCGGGTATGACCCGTGACGATCTCTTCAAGATCAACGCCGGTATCGTACAGGGTCTCATCGAGGGCGTTGCCAAGTACTGCCCAAAAGCATTCGTACTTGTCATCTCCAACCCTGTCAACTCGACCGTTCCCATCGCCGCCGAGGTCCTCAAGAAGGCTGGTGTATTCGACCCCAAGAGGCTCTTCGGTGTCACCACCCTCGATGTTGTCCGTGCCGAGACCTTTGTCGCTGAGATTACTGGCGAGAAGAACCCTGGAAACCTGAACATCCCGGTCATTGGTGGTCACTCAGGAGAGACCATTGTTCCTCTTTTCAGCCAGTCAAAGCCGAGTGTCAACATCCCCGCTGACAAGATGGATGCTCTTGTAAACCGTGTTCAATTTGGTGGTGACGAGGTCGTCAAGGCAAAGGAGGGCGCTGGCTCAGCCACTCTTTCCATGGCTTACGCCGGATACCGGTAGGTTTCATTTGCAAAGTCTTTCATGCTCTAGCTAACCACGGCCAGCTTCGCCGAGAAGGTCATCAAGGCCTCCAAGGGCGAGAAGGGTATTGTCGAGCCCAGCTACGTCTACCTCCCTGGTGTTGAGGGTGGAGATGCCATCGCCAAGGCCACTGGTCTTGACTTCTTCTCCGTCCCCATTGAGCTTGGTGTAAGTAGACACGAAATCTTTAAATCCAGCTTGTGTCCGTAAGATAGCTAATTCTCTCGACAGGCCGGAGGTGCCGAGAAGGCCATTGATGTCGTTAGCAGCGCCAACGATGCAGAGAAGAAGCTTCTCCAGGCCTGCTACGACGGCTTGAAGGGCAACATCAGCAAGGGCGTCGAGTTCGTCGCGAACCCTCCCGCTAAGTGATTATACTCGGATATCGGTACCACTTGACTGCAAACTCATGTGCGCCGTCCGCAGATAGATTATAAGCCGCCATGAAGCGAATGAGAGATGACACCACGAGAACATGTCTTGGGATGTGCGTGGATCCACGCCAATCTGAGCAAAAATATGAATGATTTGACGATACCATACTATGAGGTATCAAAGTGATATGCATTACCTATCTGAATCCTACCCGGGACGTGCTGTGACGTTGATAAGAATTCATGGCGCTTGTCGAGACATGACATGACGAACCCTTGCAATTGATCGACCGCGGCTCTAAGCAACCCGCGTGCACGTCTGAACTACAACACCAGCACACCGCAATAGACCCCACACTTCGCCCACAACCTGTTGACCTACAAACAAACACCTAGATATCAGCGAAAACTGAACTACCGTATATATCCGAGCCGCCACTGTAGCCCGCTCTACATCGAAGCGCGCGCATCTTCTTCGCGCACCGAACCCACTCCCACCATCACCCGTGGACCAAGCTACCCTATTACTCGTCTGAGCGCATCAACACGCAAACCACTCTTCAACATGGCGCAAGCCAATCCCTCCGCACCGAACGAGCCCTCCACATCCTATGTCGACCCCACGTTCTCACTAGTGAACACATCGTGTCTTGATCTCTTACTCATAGAGCTTGTACCTATGGCATATCGCATAACAGCTGATCTCGCCGCACGAGAAGAGGAGTGGATTCATGGATCGTCGGCCACAAAGCCAAAACGATTGTCGGGCACAAGCAACGACGCGTCAAGCACGGCAGCAGGCACAGCAAGAGGAACAGATGGCGGGCCAGTGGGGGGAGGAGGTACTGCAACAGTGGACGAGGAAGAAGCAAGAGAGGCTGTTTTCCATCGACTAGAGAACTTGGGGTACAGGGTCGGATTGGGTGTGGTCGAACGGTACATCTGTCCCTCAGGTCATACTTGGGCTCTCAAGATCATTGCTAACATTCCACACAGATTCTCCCGAGACGCACCTCGACCAACAACACCTCTTGACTGCATCAAATTTCTGTGCAAAGATCTCTGGACGCTCCTCTTTAGAAAGCAGATTGATAACCTAAAGACCAATCACCGTGGCATCTACGTCCTCACGGACAATACCTTCAAACCCCTTGGCCGCATGTCGTTCGATACAAAGAAATACGACGCCGCCATGCAAGCAGCACTAGTAGCACAAACAGGCGATGTAGCGCTAGGTCGGGACGCGAATAGCCAGGCCAGGGTTCAGCCATTCCTGTACTTCCCAGCTGGTCTGATAAGAGGCTGTCTTGCAAGCTTGGGCATACAAGCGACAGTCACGGCAGAGAGTGCTGCGCTGCCCGGAGCTACGTTCCAGATCCGGACTGCGGGAGCGAAGAGCTAAGAGAATGGGCGAAGCGATATACCATCTGTTTTTCAGCGGCATTGTGCGGCGTTGAAGGGTCCTATCGAGTTGATGTACTTGAGTGGCCATGGAATTACTTCCGGCGAAGAACCGCTTGGGTCAAAAAGCGGCTTCTCACGCTTATGCGTGGTTGTCCGCATAGCTATGCCCTCTTACAACAACTGCAGTAAAGAAGAAAAACTATCGACTCAGCACACCGATTGTAGTCAGCACGCCCGTACTTTCTAACCGTTCTTACTTTACAATTAGGTCAGCCCTAAATAAACGCCGTGTTGTCCTAGCAACCTACATATCTTCAGCCTGGCGTGTACAACGTCCTCCAATATCTACGTACGGAAACTCAAATGTGCCGGCTCTCTCGAATATGAGCCTAATAGCTGAAGCTGTTTTCTCTCAACCATACGAACAAGAAGTCATGGTAGCACACCATGACTCAAAGCCGATATCTTGACACATGTCTCAGCCTCACCTGCAGACTGATAAACTCTCACTCACATGCATTCTTCCTGTTCGTCTTGATTTCATTGGTCTGAGCCCAAGCGCTCGTCTCGGATCTCACGAAACGTTCTAGTGGTCTAGTTAGCACTGCAATATTGCACCACTGGGCTATTGCTTCCAATAAAGATAATGTTCTCCGTAAGATCAAACGATCCACCTTTACGAGGAAGAAGAGTATAGGTCAGAGGACAGCGTGGCCGGTTCGGGGTGTGGGAGATATCAGGTGTAACCATGACTCGGAGAAAGACAGGCAGCAGAAGTCCGCATAGTAAGAACGGGTAGTCGGATTCAATGTGCGTCGCCTCGAGTCGGGCGTTCTTGTCCTGGGTAGAATGCATATACTATACAACTACGCGACGATTTTCGGGGGTCTTCCCAAGGGAGTCAAGAGGTCATGCAATCCCGGTTCGGTTCTGGTGACAAAGGCATCTGGCTTGTAGCAGCGGCAGCGTTCCAGCAGGCTGTCAGTGAGCTTGACGGCATTGAAGCTTCCTAAGAGCGCTACAGTGGCTGCAGGAACGGTGCGTTCGAGATATGGACGAGACATGAGGAGCTGAAGCTATTCATTATGGGACTAACCAACGACGTCGAAATGCTGAATACTGTCACATGTACCGAAGTAACGGGATACAGATTTACACCACTATTCATTGACATCGCCTGGAAATATTAAGTTCACGCTCTCCAAATCTACTTATCTGACTCCAATTGGAGCTGTTAGGTAGCTCCAACTTTCACCCCAGCGATTCGTCGTTCGCGGGGTAGATTGCTAACCGAACAGGGGGTTTATCAATTGCTCGACGTGCCGCTTTCGGCAGCTGCATCCCTACCTCAAACATGACATCACGGCCTTAGCAACAAGCATCTCAGCGGCAGGCCTACTGCTAGCATGTTTCTTATCTCGACTTGACGAACAGTTATCGGAGACGTCGTCGCGTTGGGAGCGTTTCACGCAGCCCAAGTACGCCGCACAGCTAGGTAATCTAACTGGACAGACTATCCGTCATGGTCTCGTACATGCGGAGATTTCTCGATTCTGGCTTATCACACGAGGCGCCCATGTCGTGCCGTTGGATCGTCGCTGCAACTACTATTTTGCAACCCGTTTTGCCTATCACACCAATCGAGGTTGAGCATCATGTTGTACTATCGCCGCGGAAACGCCGTAGGCGGCGAACTGCTCCTCGAGTATAATGGCAGTATCTCTACAGACCCTGGTCGGTATTTGGAGTCGGTATGGCTGTAGGGAATATGTTAATATAATCGCTTTCCTGGAAACAGAGAACCTGAGGAGTTTTCCAGCCTCTACATCCACTTGTTGAAGCCTTCACAATGGCAGACACGACCAAGATACCTCTCCCAGTGGGAGCCGGCTATGGTACGTTCCCTACAATTTCACCCAATGATCACAGCTGAACCTTCCAGGCGTCGTCGTTGGCATCGGCTTCTTCTTCGCTTTTCTCATGATGGGAATCTCGTGGCTCCAAAATAGATACACACGCTACTCAACACAATCATCCGAAGAGTTCAACACTGCGTCGCGCTCAGTCAAACCCGGTCTCATCGCTTCTGGTATCGTTTCTGCATGGACATGGGCTGCCACTCTGCTCCAATCCTCTACCGTAGCATACCAATATGGTGTCGCAGGGCCGTTCTGGTAAGTTTTGCCTATACGAAATGTATGTGAGACATACACTGACTTCGTATCTTCAAATCTGCAGGTACGCTGCTGGGGCTACAGTTCAGATTCTCATGTTCTCGATCCTGGCTTGCAAGGTCAAGCAGAACGCGCCGAGATGTCATACATACCTTGAAATCGTAAAAGCGAGATACGGGACAGTTGCACATCTAGTGTTTATGGTCTTCGCGTTTGTGACGAACATTTTGGTGGGCAGCCAGCTCTTGTTGGGCGGAAGTGCAGTCGTCACTAGCTTGACGGGCATGCCGGTGTATGCTGCTGTATTCTTGATTCCAGTTGGTGAGTAATGTCTAAGAAGTCTACTCCGGAGATGTGCTAATAGAGACAGGTGTCTGTGCCTACGTTATCCTCGGTGGTCTGCGAGCGACTTTTATCTGCGACTACAGCCACACCTTGATCCTTATGATCATCATCCTCTATTTTATGTTCAACGCATACGCTATCAGCCCTCTAATCGGCTCACCCAGCGAGATGTACGAGCTGCTCAAAAAAGCTGGGACCCAACGCCCAGTCAGTGGGAATCAGGACGGCTCATACGTCACTTTGAAGTCGAACTTTGGCTTAATATTCGGTGTCATCCAATTATGCTCTGGATCTGGAACCGTTTTCCTTGATCAAGCTTACTGGCAGCGTGCGATCGCCTCCAAACCTTCTACTGCCGTACGGGCGTATCTCCTAGGAGGGATTGCCTGGTTCGCTATCCCATTCGGCTTTTCGACAACGCTTGGTCTTGCAGCTGTGGCGCTCACCGATAACCCACGCTTTCCCACTTACCCAGAGGTACCTACCTCTGGCCAAATCTCATCCGGTCTAGCGGCGGCCTTCGCTGCGGAGACATTGATGGGACAGGGAGGTGCTGTTGCACTGCTGGTGGTTCTCTTCATGGCAGTCACGTCATGCGCGTCTGCAGAACTCATCGCCGTTTCTTCGTTGCTGACATTCGACGTTTACAAGGAATACGTTTCACCCAAAGCTTCACCAAAGCAGTTGGTCTTCGTTTCGCACATTATGATATGCGTTTTCGGATTGATCATGTCTGTGTTCGCCTGCATCTGGAATGCGGCATCGATCGATCTTGGATGGCTTTTCCTGTACGTTTTCCCCTATCTCATGGCTACTATATCATCTTTACTAACATGTTGAAGCGTTATGGGTTTGCTAATCGGTGGCGCTGTGTTCCCGACCGCCTTCGCCATAACATGGCGAAAACAAAGCAAAGTTGCCGCTATATCTGGTTGTCTCTCTGGTCTTGCCGCAGGTCTCACTGCATGGCTAGCGACTGCAAAGAGTTATTACGGCGAGATCACTGTAGAGACTACTGGCATGTCATATCCAACGCTCGCAGGCAATCTGGCAGCCATCATGACCGGACTCATTGTAACAACCACAATCACTTTGATCAAGCCGGACAATTTCGACTGGGAAATCACTCGTGCTATCAACGCCGTCGTTACTGATGGAGTAGATAACACTGCAACGCCGAGAGATGCTTCCACACCTGAACTCTCTGATGCTGGCGAAAAGAAGATTGCAGCCGATGCCACCACACAACCCGAAGCAGCCGCAGCAGAGCTTCCACATCATCTAGCTCCCCCACTAGAGGAGAAAGACGACCCTTCCACACTCCGTCGCGCTTTCAAGCTCGCCTGTATCTCCGCATTCCTGTTGACCTTCATCTTGGACTTCCTTCTCCCCATGCCCATGTTCTTCTCGCACTACATCTTCTCTCAGGGCTTTTTCACTGCATGGGTGGTAATAAGCTTTATTTGGGTATTTGCCAGTAGTGCGATTAGTTGTCTGTTGCCAATCTGGGAGACCCGAGGGAGTTTTGCGAGACTGTTTAGGAAGATTGGTGAGGATCTCAGGAAGAAAAGTTGAACTGTGAATTACACACTGTAAATAAGGCTTGTCTACATTTAGTTTATGTGAACAGGAATACGATCTATAGAAACAGTCAAAAGTATGTATAGATTCGTATCTTGACATGAGACTGAACGCAGATGTCGCATTTGTCATAAAAAGCTATGGATCGAACGACATAGCGTTCAACAAGACAATGACTATAATCTCGTCCGCGCTGCTTAGAAAAATCTACTACGTAGCCCCTAGTTAAAACATTTTCTTCATAAAATTCCCAGACAGATCAAAGCAAGGTAGGTCGCCCCTGCGCCCTTTCCAAACCATGGTACTACTAGCTCATGCATTATTAAGACTCATCGCCATATCCTCTACCACCTATCTTCCAGAAACAAAGACACCTCTATTTTATGTTCACCAAGCAACACGAATACATACTCAGCAGATAGGCATGTAGAAGAATATCGTTCCTTGCTCTTCTTCTCCTCTTGCAGCTACACTCTTCTTTGGCGGTCGACCTGAAGGGTGGGGTTTGCGCTTACCCATTCTAAGGAAAAGCCGCACGGTGTTTTTTGTCAATGGCATACCAGCCCGTTCAGCATACCCATCACCTCACTGCAGTGGCTCGTTGACATGGCGCCTTCACCACCAACACCTCGAACTGCGTCTTCGTCGATTCCAAATTTCACAACCTCTATACGAACAACGTCTACAGAATCCTCCACTATCCTCTCTGCTTACACAGTATCAAACTCAACCATATTATTTACTTGCGCCGAGCAATCCTACATGTTCTGCAAAGCCGTCTATTTCTCAGACGCCAACACTGCCCGTCCTATCCTCTTGACTTCAGACCCTAAAGAACAAAAGAAGCATGGTCAGAAGGTCAAGAACTTCGATCTCAATGGATGGGGAAGAGTGAAACGTAGGGTTGCTAGAGTGGGGAATTGGTACAAGTATACGGATACTAAGAATAAGCATATGAGGAGTGTCTTGCTAGGGACACAAGGAAGAGAAATAGCAGAAGCGGCTCGGAGAGATCGTATCTGGGGGATCGGGTACAGATCAGATGAAGCAGAAACGTACAGAGATTCTTGGGGGAGAGAATCTGTTAGGGAGGTGTTTGATGAATGTAAGAGATAGGATTGTGGAAATTGACAAAAAGATGGCAGAAAGGGACCCGGAAGGGAATGAAGACTGGGAGTGGGACGGACTGCTAGGCGATGAGGAGGCTTTCGAATGGCTTGCTGGTGCTGAAGTCCCAGAAAGATGAGATTTAGAGTTCCTCCACCTCTTCCTCGTGAGGCCGCGGCCCATGCCTCTCCAAATCCTCAACCACCAACCTCGCCACTATAGCATGTCCCTTTGGTCTCAGATGGAAAACTCTCTTGTAACTATCTGGCAACAACCAATGGATCGAATCGCCCAACCATCCTTCTCCTTCTATTCCTCCGTCTTTTCCTCCTTTCGTCTTGTTCACAAATCCCTTGTCAGGATCAAATGTCCAGTCAGGATGCTGCTCGAGCGTCTTATTGATATCCCTCGCGATACCACCCTGGAATGAGTGTTTAGGTACATCGTCGCCAGTGCGGTTCTGTAGTGCAGTCTTATTCTCGCCTGTATCGACGGTGTTCCACTCGTAGAATGCCAAACCGAGGCGATTGGGGTCAGGTTCTAGGACGTCTTTTTCGCAGTACCGACCGCGTGCTGCAGAGATGTGCGCGTTATAGTCGATGAAACGGACATTTGTGCCAGCATCTCTTACGGCTTTGGATAGTATGGTATTGACGTTGTGGACCATATCGTTCAGTTCCAGTCTCAATTCGCGCTTGAGATATTGTTTCGTCCATTCCACGTCTTTCCAGACGGCCCAGGTTACGTTGTCGCATGTTTCGTCGTCAGTTCCGAAAAAGCCTGCGTAGCCTGTGTAATAGATAATGCCATGTTCTAGATTCATCTTCGGCTTCGCAGCTTCAATGAGCAGTGTCACGTTGTGATAGAGTTCCGTTTCATTCGCGATCTTCGTGCGCGCTTCGTCAATGGCTTGTCGGCACGAGTCTTCGGCTGACATGTAGAACTGGTATACGCAGTTACTCAGTAAAGGTGTTAGCCCGATATCGTTTCCGCCGGCGGACATAGTGAGCAAGTCTAGGTTATCCTGCAAAGCAGGAATCTGCTTTTCGAGGATCTCGGTGCTTGTAGCGCCAGAGCAAGCGAGGAACTGGTGTGTTCGGTTAGGGTTATCACCGAGGAGAGAGGTTTGAAGGATGTTTGGATATGATTGTGCGTATCGCGAGCATAGCCAATCGAGACGGTCTCCTGACCCGAGACCGGCGGAGTAGGAGTCGCCTACTGAGGCGAAGCGTTGGATCCATGGGAATTTGAGGACAGCCTCGTTAACACGAGATTGTACTGCACTATTGGAGAAGTCGGGAAAGATGGTAACTAAGAGCCACTTGTTGAAGTTAAGAATAAACATGGTGCCAGCACTAGGAAAGTATATAGTTTGAGTAGAAGGTAGGATGCGAGTCCCTACGACGGTATCATTAAGCAGTATGACGATGATGCATTGTGGACGGCAAACATATCAAGGGGTTTTTCTTGTCGTTGTTGCCTTGTCATGCCGATGGAGCGCGGCCGTCACGCGCCGTAAGCTGAACTCTTCATGCGCGAATCGAGGGCGCACGCGGTGATGATTGGACCACGAGTGGCTGGAATCAACATTTAGCTCAACACCATCTCGACAGGTCTTTATGAGTTGAAGATCCTAGAATACAGCTTCTCATGTCTTCCAACCCAAAGATCCATGACTGGCACACTCTGCCCCGCATCTTGGACTGTCTTGTCCCACCCCTCATCGACCAGCCCACGTATCCTATCCTGTAGCTCGGCGCTTGCCAGTACCGCTTGGGCTTGGTAAGGGCCCATGACGCTCGCCCTCACAGCGGCACTCACTACAGTCCGCGCATGTGAGAAGAGGAACAAGTAGGCGGCTTGTTGCAGCGGAACGGCTAGAATGCTCGTAACAAGTCCCCAAAGCGGCGCGAGATGCACGTTGATGAGTTCCGAAGTACGCAGGGCAGCAGAAAACGACTTGAGCGCGCTGATAGCCGCCTCGCTACTCATTGTTCCATGCATAGCATCTTGAGACGCGTGGTCCTTGGGCGTGTTGTACTGCGTCCGAAAGCTACGGTCCCAAACTGCAAGTAACGCGCGCCCCTGTGCTATGCTCGCCCGTCGCGCAACAGTGCACGGTGTGCTCGCGTCGAAGTCATTGTCCAACGTCTCAATGTCCTCTGGGTGGCGGTAGCCGGCCAGGACGTAGGGAAGCGATGTGCTTGCGAGGGTCGAAAGCGATAAGCGGAGGAAAGTGTGGAACGCGGGTAGCTGTGACGCCGACGGCGGCGACGGCCTGTGATGGGCGAGGTACGACTCTAGTCCGCTGCTAAAGGCGAAGGAGCCGAGTGGCAGGGCAGAGTCTGCGAGCAGAAGAAGAGCGTGCAGTGCTGCGCATGTTAACAGCTGTGGTGGCAGGTGTGCCGCGATAACGCACCTGCGTCATTGGCGGGCGATGAAGATGTCGCTGCGACATTGTCTGGATTCAGTCGGGCTTTCGCATTGTGTAAACGTCTTTCAAGATCTTCAATCTCCTCCTGGAGAGCTTTCTCATCTGGAGACGGTTGTGTCATCGTGTGAGTCGGAGCGAAGATGCAGCTACTGTAGGGTACAAACTGCGGCTCGGCGACATTTCCGAACATAGACGAGTATCCATTTGGGCGCATGCATAGTCTTTACACATGCATCGAGTCTAGTCTGAAAGCAGGCATATATCTCATTGTTGTTCCATTCCATTTCGTAGCATCAAAATATAGTCATGATAATCGTAGTCATTTACCCGCATCCAGAACTCCAGAAAGACCAGCCCATCAAAGCCATAGAAGGGGGTATACGTGAAGCCGTTGCGCCAAAGAATAAAACCAATGCTCCACCTTCTAGGCAAGCGTGATGGTAACGTCATGCCTATGCGCCCTCCTCCTTCGCATCCTTCTTGGGGATATCAGCGAACATCAATGTGCCGCTACCCTTGTTTGACTCCAAGTTCTTCGAGCTTGTCTTCTTAAACAGCGTCTGTGGCTTCGACCTATGCTCACATTAGTCTACATTCTTTTTTGTATACAGTCACAAAGTAACTTACTTCTTCATGGCATGTTTGGTCTTGAAAGCTTGCAACTTCTGTGTAGCAGGACTCATGATTTCGTCCGACGGCGAAACAAACTTTTGCTCTCTGATACATGGTCAATAATGCAAAGTGTGGTGCTGCATGTACAAGGAAACTCACGGCTCGCTGTCAAGACGCGACTGCAGAACTCGGCGGTGGTAGTCGAGGCTTTTGGCATCCTTCTTCTCCAATCCCTTCTCTGGTGAAGGCACGGGCTTGACTTGCGCGTTGGTGTCGCGAGGAGTAAGGACTTTGGAGGCCATTATTGTGGGGTGGTCGTGGTTGTAGAAGGCGTGTATGTTGGTCAAAAGTTTTCAGATTCAATCGTCTTTAGGATGTACTGAAAGGTTGGAGATGTTGTAGTTTGCGTTGAAGAGTAAGGTCTGGACGGGGCTTGATATATGTCGTCGTGGTGGTCACAGTAGTCATGTTCAAGGGTGTTTATAGTAGCCTGTCGCGTGGGGCAACGGCGAGGAACGCGTTGCGAACGTCATGGCCCAGGGCTGCACCCCTACTCTGACAGACCCTGCACCTGGTCTTACCTTCCACTTTGAAATGACGGCTCAAACATGGTTGGCTGTCACTTAACGTTCTCGCTAGTGTACCGGTCCAAGGTGGCCGCCCATTGCCATGTGTGAGTCAAAGGTTATATCGGGTCACTATATGGCCAAACAGTACATGGTATCTGGATTTGCATTCTCTCATTTGGCCGCTCCAGCGACCGAGCTCCGCGAGGCCCATGGAAGCCATCTAACCCCATCCATGGAAAATATCACCAGCCAACCGACAGACAAACTCCGTGAATCTAGTAAAACACGCTAACACATGTCGTCCGAACATGCTCCGCAACTATGATCGTACATTGTCTCGCGCTCTTGCGCTGCCGAATACCAACGCCATGAAATAGGCTGAAAGCCGTCCGCAAAACACCAACGTATCCCAAACTCGGTTCCGTGCTTAACTTCAAAATTTGCCTTCAACTATATTGTGAACTTGTAAAAAAGGATGGCGCAAGGAAACGCAGGTGATGTACATGGGGGCAAAATGCAGAGAATATGAAAAAGGGTATCCGGCTTGAAAAGTTCTCATAGATGCACACGCATCGTGTCATTGCTGCCAAACGCCTTGCCGCAATTCGGGCACTTCCTCGCGCGGTTGGTCAGTCGATCTTGTACGCATTGGTCGCAGAACATGTGCCCGCAAGTCTTGATGACCGTGTTCTTAAGTTTGCTCTTGCAAATCTGACACTGAATCAACAGCTCCATAGTCGACACTTCAGAACTCTGGTTAGCGGTGCTCTTCTTCTTGTAAATCTGCACTTGCTTCTCCAGTCCAGTGACTTGAGCAGCCAGCTTGTCCCGCTCGGTTTCCGATTCGCGTTGAGCGTGTTTTGCCGCAAGGCATGTCGCATCCTTGGCTTCGACAACCTTTTTGAGTTCTGCTATCTGGCTGACGTGACCTTCAGAAGTGATGGCGTTCTCGCTGACCTTCTGTTGCAGTTGGCGGTGCTGGGTAGAAAGATCGTCCATTTGGGATCGCATTTCGGCACACTGCTTCTCTAGTTTGTCCACCAGTGACCGGCTGAGTGAATCCGCCTCTTTCAGCTGCGCCACTACTTCAGTGGCTTTGGTAGCCTGGGCGCGGAGGATGCGAGTCTGCTGTTCCAATTCTCCTTTGGTCTTCATGGCCGCAAAGAACTTCTGGTCCGCTTTGGCTTTGTCTGCATGTGCCTTGGCAATGTTTTCTTCCCAAGCAGCGATCTCGGTGATCTTCTTGCTTGCAATCGCCTGCGCCTTTTTCCATGCGGACTCCATAGAGGGAAGCTCGTTGCCCAAAATCTTGCATTGGCTTTCGAGCTTGGCGATCTTGTTACGCAACTGCTCCGGTGTCAAGTCTTCCAGTCCAGAGGATTCCTGGCCTTCTGAGCTTTGCTGTTCCGCAATCTGTAGTCGCAGTCGCTCGCATTCGGATTCCAGCGCCGCGATGCGGCTATCGCATGCGCTCACGAGCTGTTTGGATTGCTCAATGGATTCCTTGGAATCTTTGTGGCTGGCTTCCAAGACGTTGTTCTTGGTCACAAGTTCATCCCGGGCGTTTCGAATGCGAGCACAATTCGCTTCCGCTTGCGAAACGTGGCTTGCACTGTCTGCCAGACTAGCACGAACCTCGTCATCCACTTTGATCCTGTACGCCGTTCGCTCTGCCTGGAATTTCTGCGCTTCTTCCCGCAAGGTGATGTTGGTGGCTTCAAGATTATTGATGCGCTTGATCACGTCTTCATGCTGGTTCTTGATAGCTTTGAAAAGATCGGTCTTCGCATAATCATCGTCCGACAGGCCGGTAAGCTTCACTTTCAGTGCTGAAACCTCCTCGGTGAGCTTTTTGTTCTCCTGCTCGATCTGTTCAAGTTGCTCTTTCCTTTTGGCTGCCTCAGCTAGAGCCTGTTTTTTCGCTGTTTCCAACTCTTCACTGATGGGGCCTGGCGAGGTACCATTGCTGGCTTCTGTTCCATTGCTGGCAGATGGTGCCTCCTCTTTCACAGCCGCACTAGTGCCGACCGCTGATTGCTCGAGTTTCTGAACCTGGGCGCTCTTAAGCCGGTCGAGCTTCTTCTCAGCAACCAGATAACGATGAGTAGCGGTATCCAGGCGGTCAGATAATTGCTCTTTCTCGGTAGTGACGCGTTGCAGGCGCACAACGTGATCCTTCTCGGTGACCAAGAGTTCTGACAGCTTCTGTTGGAGAGTCGCAACCTCGGGACTGCTTGCGGGATATCTCGCAAAGAGGTCGGTAAGCGATGCAAGTATCTTGTCTTTGCGATCAGACAGGTGTTTCTTAAAAGTCTGATTGTCCTGGCATAAGAGCGCAGCGGGCACAGCCTGGATAGCATCGGCCTGAGCTGATGATGCAGGCAGTTTATCACCGCCCAGGAGTTTGATTTCATCGATAAGCTAAGCAGCAATTAGCATCATCTCAATCAAATTCCAGGGGTGTACTGACCTGATCAAACCAAGCGTCGATTATGCGTAGGTGGTCATCGTGGTACTTGGAACGGCCCTCCAACTCGTTTAGTTGTGACTCGACGGTGGCCTTTTCGCGTTTGAACTCGCGCATCTGCCTCAGAATGGCATCCTTCTGGAAAGACTGTAGATTCGAAGAGTCAGCGGGAGTGTGCGCCGAGGGCGTAGGAGGAGGGCGGGAGGTAATCGGGGGGCGAACCTCGATGTCATCTTTCCACGGCAAGTCAGCGTCTGGGTGGGAGCGAGCACCGTTGACAGTCACGGCTTGCCTCTTAGCGGGAGGAGCTTGATCGTCGGCGATGGGCCGTTTTCGGTCCTCCATCTTGACAGCGTCAAGCGATGGGGGTGCGACGGTCCTGGCTTCGAGCCTCATCGAGGAGACACGGGTGTCGTAGATAGGGCAGCGAAGACGCGCGCGCTCTATCGGGTCATGAAAGGAGATGTTAGAGCGGATGGAGGACAGGCAGGGGGGCGGGCGGGCGAAGAGAAACGGGAGGAGGTCGGGTGTCGTGTGAGGCCAGAGAGAGGGTGGGTGAGGAGAGTCGAGCGAAGAGAGTTCGTTAGCTGCTGGCTGGGCTGCCAAGAGCTAGTGTCGCGCTAGCACCTGGTCTGTGTTTCCACGACGCGACCATGTTCCGTCCTGTACAATCCCCACCAATGTGAGAAAGAGTGGACAGCAGCCATACGCTGCCTTCATACACACATACACCATGTCTGCCGAGGACGCTTCAGGCGGCGACAAAGCGCCTGCGTCTGCACCTGCGCCAAAACCGGCGGCGGCGACTTTCAGTTCCTTCATCAATAGTGAGTCGTCCCAAGTCTGCCCGCTATCTATGCTGAGCCGCGGTCAGAAAACACGACAGGCAAGAAATTTGCACCTAAAGCCGCACGACGGAGACCTGGCGCCGCTGCTCCTGCTCCTGCTCCTGCCCCAACTCCCACGCCTTCTGCTGCGCCAGAGACACCGGCGGCGACTGCCGAATCGCAAACTTCACAGACTCAACTCGAGACCTCGCATGCGCCCGTCACTGAAGCTCCGAATGTCCCACAGTTGCCCACACCAGCTGCCACCCAGGAACCCGCAGCAGAGACTGCTTCTCAACCCGCCCCGAGTACAGCCGAATCCTCAACAGCGCTTCCACAGCCAACCCCCACCCCGCCCCCCACCCCACACCCCCCCCACCCCCCTCTCCTCAACACAACCCCCCACCCCCCCAAACCC